>NW_024581127.1:3016560-3220050 GCF_017639235.1 Corvus kubaryi | reverse complement strand
GGACGGAGGGCGGCCAGCCGGCGGCGCCCGGCCGAGGGGTATCCCTGGGCCCCCCGCTGCTGCTGCCACCGCCGCCGCCGGCGCTGCTGCTGGCGGGCCCCCCGGGCAGAGCGTGCCTGCGGACAGTGCTGGCGGACTCGCGCTTCTTCCTGGTGTGCATGTGCTTCCTGACCTTCATCCAGTCCCTCATGGTCTCCGGCTACCTGAGCAGCGTCATCACCACCATCGAGCGGAGATACAGTCTGAAGAGCTCGGAGTCGGGGCTGCTGGTCAGCTGCTTCGACATCGGGAGCCTGGTGGTGGTGGTCTTCATCAGCTACTTCGGGGGTCGCGGGCGGAGGCCGCTCTGGCTGGCCGTAGGGGGGCTTTTCATCGCCCTGGGCGCTGCGCTCTTCTCCTTACCTCACTTCATCTCTCCGCCGTACCAGATCCAGGAACTGAACTCCTCCGTCAGTAACGAGGGCTTGTGCGTGGCCGGCAATGGCACTGCCAAAGAGCAGTGGGACTCGTCGGCCTGCATCAAGGACACCGGTGGAAATGACCACTCTCTCTATGTAGCTTTATTCATTTGTTCCCAAATCCTCATTGGCATGGGCTCGACACCCATCTATACCTTGGGACCAACCTACTTAGATGACAATGTCAAGAAAGAAAACGCCTCGCTGTACCTAGGTAAGGCAACTTAAGTACCTGGGTACTTTGAATGCTGAACCCCAATCTCTCTGAGGGGCCAGTTACAGGTACTTCTCTGCCTTGGTCCTGCTGAACAACATCTGTGCTAAGTTTTCCTTTTCAAATGACTTTTTGAAGTAAAATTGCCATTCTTTCCTGTTTTAAAATATTTTGTGGCATGGTGAACAGTAGTAACAGGTGAGGCTAATACAGTGTGCCTAAAAGCGGTTGTACTCACACTCTCCTGCACAGGGAATAGAACAGCAGAAAAAGCCGTCTTCTCTAGTGCTTTTCAGCACTTGGCAGTAGCCGGTGACTTTTTCAGAAAGCAGTGTTAAAATTTGCCGTGCCCTTTCAAAACTCAGAAGCTTTATATTTCTAAGTTCTGGTTAGTGTGCCTTTAGAGTAAAGTCTCTGTAATGTTAATGTTCGATAAGCACTTCAAGAGATTTTTGGCATGCTTCATTTTACTTTTCCAGCATTCATTTGCCTTTAACTAGCAATGAATTTTGACTGGCACTGATACATCATCTGGCATCTTAGAGTTAAAAACCCATCGATAAACCAGCATGGAAAACCTTTAGGGTTGAGTTTGGTTAGGGTAGCTCAAGGAGCACAACGAAATGAGAGTCTAATTTGGCACACGTTTTTCAGCAGGTACAGACAAGTCTTTCTGATAGTTGTGCGGTGGTGGGAGGAAGAAGTGTCTCAGATAACTGGGTACTAAACTTTATTGGAGTTTGATCATGATAGTTTGTGTAATGTATAAGAAGATTGGCTGCTCTCTGACTTTGCATTAGCACCTTACAAGCTTCTGTGAGAAATGAACCTCATGTACCCCTTCAAATTGTTTTCATATAACAAGAGGCACTTAGGGGGCTGAGAGAGCTGCTAAGGGGTTTTGGATACTCAGCATTACCATTTGCAGTTCAATTTACTTTGGCTTTACAATAGCCATGGAGATAATAATTGCATGTAAAACACACATTTATGAAAGTAATACACTTGTGGGATGTGTGCATAACTACTTTACTAAGCAAAAGTAGTGATCCGGATCAGCGTTTTTATTCCTTTTGACCTGTTCTTTGGCAATTTGACTGTTCCCTGAACCGTTTTAAAGCCATACACAGTCTGTGCACAGTGTCTTGAAAAAGCCTGGGGCAGTTTTTGGAAGGAGGGAGAAGTATTCACTGCATTGCTAATCTGCATGATGAAGTATTTGACAGTGTTTTTTCCCTCTCTTCTCCCATCTGAGAAAGGTTAAGTGGTGTGGAAATTAAGATTAACCTAGCACCGACTTTATTGGTAGTATAAAAAAACAAAACAGCTCGTTACTGAGGTTACTAAATTGTAGTTTGGAACTTTTGCAAGTAGGTGATCTCACAGTCCTCAAAAACACGGAAAAAAGAAGGAAATGGAAATGCTGTAGGTGAAGAATGAAGGGTAAAAGAGGTGAACGGTGTGAGAGGAGGAAATCTTTCTTCAACAAAGGGGAAGGCAAGGTCAATGGGGGGAAATCCTCACTGTGCAGGAGAAATGATGCCTACCACTGACGGGCTTCTAGCACAGGAAATTGTAATGAAGTGACTCAGGTAACTTTAATTGCTGCAAAGTTAACGAAGGTAAAAGGCACCAGCAGCTGGGTAGACTCCATGTGACCCTGTGCCCGCCAGGCACCGAAGGCAGCTTTGATCTGTACTGGGAGGACGCTTGTAGAGTTGAAGCTCATTTCTAGTGATTCATAAGAACAAAGATGAGTACACGCAGCTACAGTGTACGTGAAAAATGTATGCCTGTGATTTGATTGTGACCACAGGGAGAATTAAAATGAACACAAAGTGTGTTTAAACATTGAATAAAACATACCATCACCTCCATTCAGTCTTGAAGCTGCTCAGGGCTAGAAGCAATGTTGTCTGGTGTTGGAAATCCTGGCATTATCTTTTTTAAATAGTGTGGATGTCTGAGGAAGCTTTTTACTTCCTAATGTTTGAGTATTTGCCTTACTTTAGACTTAGGCCTATGACTTTTTGAGGGGCAGCAGTAGAGTCTGAGGTTTTGGGGGAAAAAGAACACTGGCACGTTGATGTGAGCAAACATGTTTTTGTTGGATCTTCTCAATGGTTTGGAATGTTGCATGTCCTTGAGGAGAGGGATTTGTGGGCAGCACACAGCCCAGCCAGGTGCAGGGATGGAATAGAAGTGGCCTGGGCATGGCTCTGCAGGCCTGCCACCTTACATCCTGTATTATGTAATGCCTCGTTCTCCAGCTGGTGTGATTCTATTACTGGGGAAAACTATGCAAGTGATGTCAAAATGTAAGATGTATGTTTGTGTGTAGGCATGAGCTAACAAAAAGTCTCAGAGTGGGCCATGGCGGTTGAGGTTTTAAAAAGAGAGGAAAGCCCAGTGACAGAAATCCCAGTCACACAGACATGTGTTTGAGTGTGGATAGTAATTAATAAAGTATCCTCTAACACAAAATGGAAGGACACTAACCTGTTTGTTCATAATCATGCTGGTATTGCATTCTATGTTTTTCTCCCAAAGGAAAATAAATATATAGGCTTGCACCTGATAAAAAGTTCACTGGGCTGCAGAACTGGTGAGCTTTTTGACCCTGCAAGTGTGCCCACTAACAGTAGGTCAGTAAAGCCCCCCTGAGTATCACTAATCCTGATTCTGCAAAAACTCACCTTATGTGGCTGTGGAAGCTATCTTACTTATTTTTCAAGTTAATCCAGCTCAGGGCTCTAGTGGCGATAGCATATCCTCTTAAGTGTAGGCATGCAAGCTCAATGTGGACAGCTGTTTTAACATTCCTGGCTGGAAGTCCTCCTCTCAAAAAGCATATTTGATGCTTATACATAGTCTCTTGGCTGCCTACACATAAGTCCATCTGTCAGAATGGCATGGTGCCAGTTTACAAGGTGCTGTGTCGTTTTTAGTAGGACAAAGGTGCCAAGCAGGGATGTGTATTTGGGCTGCCTGCATAGCAGTGTGTGAGCTCTTCTGTGGGATGTTCCTTCCTTGTGAAGCAATGCCACCTCCGGGTCCTCCCGTCCCTTAAACTTGACAACACTTTGATGCCCTTGATGCTAACTTTGAGAAATGTGTGACATCAGGCTTGGAAACAAATCCTGATTGTAACAGGTGCCTAGGAAATGTAAGAACTGGTTCCCTTAATCACAGATAATCCAAAAGGGAAGTTGCACACTATATAAAAACTGGGCAGTCACTAAGTGGTCTTTGTCTCCTCCAAAGTCTCTCTCTTCTGTGCTCAGCTGTACTGTGACATGTCTGTTGTCAGCTGCCTGATGTGTGCAGGTTCTTCTTTCAAGTATTTATCCAATTAAATTAATTGCAATTCAGTTTGAAGCTGAATTGGACTTCATGAGTCTTGTTTTGTACACTTGGTGGTGTTTCTGCTACTTGTCAAATTCTAGCACTTAAAACACTGTGATTTTTCTAAACACTGTGGGGTTTTTTTAGGGATCCAACAGTTTGTCTTGAATGTGAGTTTGCCATATGATTGTATCAGGACTTTTAAAAGCAGTTCTTCAAAATTAAGTGTGGCACTTAGAAGTTTTAGTAGTGGCATTACAGTACCTGAATAATTTTTAAATATTTTTCTTCTTTTGCAATTGGATATTGTAATAAAAAAGGAATTTACCCTAAAAATTCACACGTAGAGAGGCAGTATTAGGTTTAACAGAAACACTGCATTAATGAAATATTCTAACATTCAGGAATGGCTTCTACCAGTACCCCCCAAAATGACTAGTGGACAAATCAGTCATTGTGCTAAGGATATTTTATTTCATTTTCCAGAATACTATAGGCTGGTTAGGATATGATATGAGAAAAGTGTCTCAGTTTAATTTCATGCAGACTGTTCCTAGGTTTTGGAACAAACTGTAATCACAAAATTCATAAAGGTTTTATGAGATAATGGCTGAAAAATTGGATAAACCTGTGCAAATGGGCTTGGTACAGATAATTGCTGAAAGCCAGGGAAATAAAATCATTTCATAACCTGGAAAAAGAATAAATATTTAGACAAGTTTCAAAAATATTTTGAACTCTTGCTTTGTTTTCATGAGGATTGTTTGTGGGTTGCTGTTTCTATTATTAGGTAAACAGTTACTGTGGTATAATTCTGTGACTACGTTCTGTTTGGAAAACACCTCCTTATTCCAGCATTTTACAGACTGATGTTCTGTGTACCCCTCATGTTTTTGTTACAGACTTCCTCAAAGTCTTTATATATGTATGTATGATGATTGTATTTGTTGTATTTCTAGTTAAATCTACCCCTATATCCGCATCTCACTTGGAAGGAGAGGGCAGGAGGAGTAGCTTCACACACTCCATCAGAAACCCGCCACCTCTACTTGCTGGGTTCCACAGCAGTTGCCAAACAAGCTAGATCTCTGTTACATGCTGCTGCTTGGATGTTGGCACAGGAAGCATTGGATTTTTGTGCCACTTTGACCCATTTTGGTCTGGCTGTTTCTGGGGTTACAAATGTCCCTGGGAGACAGGAACTGGAGCCTCCCGAGGGCAGCAGGTCCTCTATGTGGATGCTACAAGGTTATTGAGGTTTTCTGAGACAGGATCAACTTTCTAGCTGAGCAGGAGGGACCATCAAGCAGCAGGGAAACAGCTGACCAGCATTTAATTTTATTCTCACCATTCAGCTTATGACCACTTTTGGTTTACCTTTGGAATATGCTTCCTGCTTCCTGATATCCAAAAAAGTTAGTTTCTTACAGGGTTTTCTCAGCATTGATCCCTACAGTTGGTAAACCCTACAGAAATAGTACATTTATTTTTGCAGCATGCCTGTGAGGAGGCAGGATTTTATGAATCAAAAATTGAAGCCAAAGGGCGTGTTCACCAGTATTTTTTATTGCTTGCTCTATATTCCTTGTAAAGGGGAAGTGTGCCAAGCTTATTTCTCAGATACATGATTTTACTTTATCTGAGAGAAGGCCACATCTTGTTTTATCCACAGGCAAGCATTAAGACTTGATCTATCAGCAGTTTGTTTTTGTACAAACCTAGGGTGCATCAGGCACAGCTGGGCAAGGGAGGGGATTTTCCCCTCTGCTCTGCACTAGGGTGGCCTCACCTTGAACATCGTGTGCAGTTTTGGGTGCTATTAGAGAGTGTCCAAAGGAGGGCAGTGAAAATGGTGAAGGGCCTTGAGGGGAAGTCGTATGAGGAGTAGTTGAGGTCACTGTGTCTGTGAGGAGGAGGCTGAGGGGAAACACTGCAGTTACAACTTTCTTGTGAGGGGAAGAGGAAGGGCAGGCACTGCTCTCTTCTCTGTGGTGACCAGTGACAGGACCTGAGGGTATGGCCTGAAATTGTGTCAGAGGAGGTTTAGGTTGGATATTAGAAGAAAAGTTGTCTCCCAGAGGGTGATTGGGTGCTGGAACAAGGCTCCCCAGGGAAGTGGTCACAGCACCATCTTGACAGAGTTCAAGAAGTGTTTGGATGATGCTCTCGGGCACATGGTGTGACTCTTGGGGATGGTCCTGTGCAGGGCTACAAGCTGGACTTGATGATCCTTGTGGGTCCCTTCCAGCTCAGCATATTCTGTGATTCCATGATTCTGTGGAACACATGCTTGTTTTGTTTGAACACTCAGCTGGGCAGCACTAGCAGAAGGCTGTGCTCGGCTGGGGGTAGGGAGCATCTTGGGATGCAGGTGAAGTGACTGCAGCTCTATTTGTGCATATGGATTATAATGCTTTCTCACACAGAAGATTTAACACTCAGATGGTGCAATATTGTGCTTCTCTGGCACTCTGTAGCATCTTTTTTTTTGGTTAAAATGCTGATCAGGCAGCAGGCACAGTTCCTGCATAGTTCCTAATAATTACTTACAGTAGCACTGTGCTGTTTTATTGTCCTTTCGTATAACCGAGGAGCTAGAAAGATCTTACTTTTCTTCTCCGCTTTAGTTTCCTACTCCATAGGTGGACTGATACTTCTTTTTCGTACTGTGATCCTAGATACAATTTTCTTAAGCATTTAGAGAAGCTGGTTGGTTGGGGTTTTTTTGTCCGTTTAAGCAATGTGTTCATACAGTGAGTTCAGTGAAGAGTGGGGGGCAGCCTTTGCTCTGAAGTTTTCTGCCTGCAGGATTTAGTGTTGTGAGTGGTAGATCTTCACTTGCTCTGCCAGTGTCATGTCCCTTAGGGATGCTTTCTGCATCTCTCCAGTTGTGTCCTTGCCATGAGCCATGGCATTGTTCACAAGCAGCTGTATTGACAAAGCATCACTTCCAGTAACTGGCAAAATGCACTTTGCCCTTCTTAAGAGCAAGAAGAGACTTAGGCACATGCTTCCCTGATTGTCTCTTTCTCTTCATATTAAAGGACAAAAACTGGATTGGATCCAGGGTTCTGAAACTCACTGAATTCCCAGGTCCAGTTGTTTCCCTTGCTTAGCATTTGTCAAAATGGTTAGCATTTTGTTTCTGAGGTTGACAGTGCCCTTTTCACCCGCTTGAACTTGGGAATAATGTTTTCTTGGAGAGTGGCTCCCTTCCCTGTCAAGCTCTGCTGCAGGGCTGGTTTGTGCAGACAAGTGTCTCCACCTGCTGTGGTCCCGGAGCAGCTTGGAAACCTAGACATGAAAGTGGCCTTTAAGTAACAGCTTGTTCGTAGCTTTTGCCAGGAACTGAAGGCTTGGGATCTAGTGTCTGATTACCTGGGGGCTGGAAACTTTAGCTGTCTGCTGGATGCCCCGACTGTTTTCTAAAGGATCACTGTAACTACTCCTGTTGCAGGTGGATTAGAGATGCTTTGTGTTTCATCCATTTTCCCTTAACTTTCATTCAGTGGCCGCCTCACCTGGGAGGACTTAATTGCTGTGAAAGTGCTTATGCAGTCAAAAGAAAGGAGACTGGATTTCTCTCTACTGTCATTCAAAGATACATGGGTTTCTGTCTTGGTTGTACAGGAAATACAGGCAATTATATAAATGAGTCTCAGCCTTCTGTTTCATCCTGAAGGCCAGCATCTAAAGATTCAGAGTTTTTAGAGGAAAGTAAATGAGTGGAATTTATCCATGGTTTTTAAAAGAACAGAAAAGTAATCATATTAAACTCTCACGCTCTCTTTTTAATCCTACGATTTTTTTTTTATCCTTGTTTCTTGTGAAGAATGAACTCTGTTTTCCTTTTTTGTTGTTTTTACATGCCTTTCCTATTTATTTGTGTAGAGTTTTGAAAACAGTTGAGAAGCTACCATGCAAAAATGGCACATACTTCAGCTGGTCCCCTCTGGCGGTTGCTGCTGCTCTAGACTGGAAGGGTCAAAGTAAGCGCTAGCTCTGACTTGGCTGCTGATGGATGGGGCAGTGCCACATGGACTCTGAGGGCAGGGCAAGCTGGTCACCTGTCATCCTGTGAATCGTCACCAGAGCTGTCAGAATTTCAGCTCCAAGTCCAGGGGTGTCTCTGCAACCCCCTCAGCAGCTACAGGGACGCTGGGACTTGTTAGGGCTGTAATCAGAAAGCTTTGAGGTGGTACAGTTGGAAGAGGGAAAGCCCTAGAAGTGTGGGCTCTGCACAGGGAGCAAACTGTTGGCTTTCTGATTCCTCGTGTCCATGCTTTTATTCAGGCACCGTGATGCTTTTACCTCAACTCAGTTGGACAATCTGCACATGGGCTGGAGCTAGCAAATTTATGACAGCAGACAGCTCTGCAGTGCGCATGCAGGCTAATTGCACCTGAGTCAGCCAAATCTATACTCTTAACTCCTTCCAAGTGCCCAGAAAAAAATAGGACATTTCCTGTGATGGGAAAAAATATATCAGTGCTCGGCAGCGTGGAGATGTATGGGCTGTGTCCTGCTCTGCTGCTGAGCAGTTGGGAGTTTGGGCATCTGTTGTGCTGTCACAAGGCCAGAAATTCAGACACTGCACAGCATTAACGAGAAAGCTAACGAACCTGGGTCTTTCCACTTCCCTTCTTTTCTACCACAAGGAATTTTTTCTTACCTGAGAAATGAGGAAGTGCAGACACAGAAGCTCGACTGTTATTTTTTGCTGCCATTAGACCCAATTGTCTAATCAGAAAGTATTAGCTCTCATGTAGGTAAACAGCTTACTTGGCAGCAAAGACAAATTAATTACACCAGGGAAAAGCATCATGCTCTGGTATGAATTACATTTTGTGGTGAGTTTGAAGGAGATACAGTCAGAAAAAAACCATGTATATTTTTCCTTGTAATTTGAACAAGCAGATACATGAGTTGTGTCACATGAAGTTTGCAAAGCAGTACTGCATGTCCACTAATTGTATGTTCCTGTGCTTTTCATCTTTGATTCTCTTCCCCATTTTCAGTACAGGTGTCTTTTAAGCAGCTTGCTTCCTTTTCATTAGCTTGTCAGGATATTTTTCTTAGTGTTTCCACTTACTTCCTTGCTTATATTGACGTTAACACTACTTACATTGCATCATGCACAGTAGGACCTCAATCTGGTGGTTGCCCTCTGCACCTTTTATCTTTGATGTTTACTGGATTAGAACGAAATCCTCAAGAGTGTCTCAGCATTGATTTTTCTTAAAATCCAGCTGCCCCGAAATCAGCTACCAGCTCTTCAGTTGTTTGAATTTAGCAAGCTTTTGTGAATTAGTGACAACTTTCCATATTTACTTGTTTTCAGTCAACTTCTTCAAAGTGACAAAAATTAAATCCTGGCAGGGTTCCTCTGTGATTGCACCCTTTTCTTTCTGTATTAATTAAGCTATCCTCTAGAGTCAGAGTATTTCAGATAATGCATATATTAGCTGAATGTATTTTCTGATATCTTCTGATTTGCTATTTTATACTTGAATTGTAGTTTATCCTGGTGTTTGTCTTGGATTTCTTCACAGCTGTTGACTTCAGGTGTCATGCAGGCACTGAAAAGTGCTGGTGTGCTCATGAAGCCAAGTGCTTTCAATCACACCTTGGTTCCTACTTCTCCTTTTTTTAGTCTCTGATTAGATTAAAATCTGAATACCGGACCTCCCCAGCAGTCATTTCGAGTAACGCATTTTTGTAGGCAAGCCAGAGTAGACAGGGAAATAGTTGTGAGCTCTGCTGTGGTAGTTGCTAACCTATGATTACTTAAACGAAATGTGTCAAGCACGCCTCATTTGCATCTACAGCTATCTGAAGGAAATACTCTGGAAGATATTACCTGACATTGCTGTGTGTTAAGCTCTCCCTGTAGTTGAAGAGAAATTGCTGTATTCAGCTGAGCTGTTGACTCAGTAGATTTTGCTTTGTATAAGACAACTGAAAACACTATCTTTTCCATCAAAAGTTCCTAAGAAATCAGCTCATAGGTGCAGAGGTCAAACCCATGTGAAGTTCATGAGCAGAATAACCTGTGGGTGCTGGTTAGGTGGGAACTTTCAGCTGAAAAAGCCCCAGGAAGAGTGAAGGAGAAGAGGTTAAGTGTCAGCAGCGTGGGACTGTCAGCGCCTCTTTTGTGTGGTCCAAGGCAGTGAGGGACAAATCCAGAATGGACTCTGGTGAGGAGGTACCTGCCAGGGAGAGTTCCAGGTGGAGCCTGGAAGGGCTGAAGATGCTGTAAGTGTCTGTGGAGTGCAGGAAAGTCTCTAACAAGGCTGGGGAGTTTTGGCAGTGCAGAGAACAGAGAAGCTTTGCTTCTGCCACGCTTTTTCTTCTTCACACCTTCACAGAACAGCATTTTCTGCTTTTGCCCAAAGTGCCTCTTCATGCCATTCATTGGTCCCTGCCATTTCAGTAGTTTGAATTTAAGAAATAGTAGCAAAATAGTTTTTTCATTTTGTGATTTTTTTAATATAAACTTGTGTTCCTGCTTGTTAATTCACCCCAGTGAGGCAAAAAGAGATTTAATGAAGAGCATAACCTTCTAGAGTGGAAATAGCTTCAGTAATAATCCTCTCGTTTAAAAAAAGTAAAAAATTTGTTACATAATATTAGAGTATGTAATTTTTGTAAATATGATGGGCAGTGTATATCAACTTGATTTAATACAGCTGTCTAGTGACAGAAATAGTGAAGGTATCCCTAGGGAATTTTTATAGTCACAGGAGAAAATAGCACATGAGCTTTTTGAGTCTGCAGTATAGTAGTGCTGAGGCACATCAATGTAGGCATTTATCTGGTAAGTTATATAATTTGCCTAAAATAAGAATTTCAAAAAACTGTTTCTTCTGCTAGGGAAGACCTAGGGAAAGAAGTGGGATTTTGGGGTTATCTCAGACAAATAACTGTTAGTTTGTTACCACACCTCCATTGTGTTACTGGAGGAATATTAGTCCTGTTACACAATGAGAGTAAAAAGATGCTGAACTTAGCACTACATTTTTGTAATAAAATGCCATGCTGTAAATAATTTTTCAAAAGCATGGCTGAGGACTGAGTTGATGCTTGAAGGAAGAGCTGTACTCTAAATTATAGCTCCTAAGTAGATATTGCACTATTTTCGTATGTAGAAGTTCTGTATAGTCATTGACCTCAGTGACTGAACAGTTTAAAGAGATTGTGATTATAATGTCAAAGACAGAGCTGGCTGGCTTGAATTTCTTTGACTGCAGAAGCAAAGTAGGCAGTAGTATCCATGTGTTTACTCCTATGGCTTCTCCAGAACCTCTGGGAGGAGGAAGGTGAGCACTTCTCAGAATGCCCTCTGCTTTTAGGAGTACCTCTGTGACTGAACCTATGGAGAAGTATAAAAAAAGACCTTTCCTTGTTAGTTTTTGCTTCTTGTCTTATCCAATATCTGTTAGCAATTGATTTTTGCTTAGATGGGGTCATTTATTGTTCTTATTGAATTTATAGTTATTTGCACTAGCTTTGGACCCTCAGAAGCAAGTAGGACACAGACAGCAAATAGGAATGCATGTGGCCTGGAAAGGCAAAATAAAAAGAGTGGTTAAGGCTACTGCCCCCATGCATTTGTGATAATTAAAAGATCAGGCTTTTATGAGAAATGAGGTAAAACTGATTGACTAATATTGCCCAGGCCAGCTAATGGGAAAGAAATTGAAAAGAGCTTTTAAACGTGGTGAGTCAGAAGCTTCATATATGCCTTCTCAGCTTCACTAAGGATAAGCTATTCAATTAACCAGATAAAAAGGGAGGAATGTATGAACTAACATAATTTTAAGTTCCTGCACTGTCATTAGAGCAGCTATTACTCCTTTCTGTAACTAATAATAAATTTTAAGTATTTGGACAGGGTGAAAGAGAGCTGTGTATGATCAGATAGATCTGTAATTAACTTCCTTTCATGCTTATTCCCCTCTTCATCCTCCCCTGCATCCCCACACTCCAAATTTAAATCCTGCAGAAAGAAGAGCTTACCATGGGTCTGATGCAGTGCCACACTTTCAAGAAAACTCCATGTTTTGGTTCTCAGATTTGTATTGTGTGTTTATACTTACCTTGAGTATTACAGACTGAGGAAGGGATCGATCGTGTGTTGCGGTTTCAGGATATGTGAGAAATAACATCTCATGGTTTGCCCAAGTTGGCATACTGAAATCTTTTACTGACTGCCGGGGGTCAAGGTTGACCATTTTCCTCTAGGAGGAGTAGATGTAACTGGTACACACAGTGAGAGGGGACTGATGAGTGGTTTTGGTAGAACAGTTTGATAGCCATAAGGTTTGTATTAGCAGGTAGGCATCCTACACTGTGAGCCAGCTGCATTTTGTTTGAATTGTGCCTGACAGGAAAAAAATGGTGTAGTATATTAGGAATGTAGTACATTTCCCTTGTCTAGTTTAATAAGATGCTCATATCAATTATTGTGTGGTCTGAGCATTAGGATTTCTTCAAAATACAACCGCTGGGCAAAGCAACTCTTCTAGCACTGGATTTATCCCAGTTTTCATGGCCTATTTGGAGCTATTAGAAGAATTAGTAGCATAGCATTAGAAAAGAAGGGGTAGTGTAACCCTTGTGACTCTGTCAGTCTCTGGATGCTCTTAGGACTGCTGTCTGCTGCTTTTCTATTGAATCAGGATACAGAGTGTGAGGAGCAACATGGTTATTTGTATGTGCAGGGGGTCAAAGAATGATACAACAATTCTGCCCTTAATTTAGTCTGGGTTGCACTCCTGTTAAAAAGACTTCTTGACCTTTTTGCTTTTTTCCCCTACTTTTCTTGAGTAACAAAATGGTGTGGAGCTGTGTCAGGAAACTGACAGCTGGTGGTTTTCTGATGTGGGAAATTTGACTTGGAGAATGTGTGGGTGTGATGATACGAGGCAGCCTCTTCATACAATCCCTTGGTGATGTGCTTTATATTCTTGTTATACATCATGCCAAAATAGACAGTAATCCTCTTACGTGGGATTGTCAAGTAAGTAATAATAGAGCACAAGTCAGTGCCATCAGTTCCGAGATTTTTTTTTTAATAAACATAATTGTCATTCATATCGCCTAGATTCTTTAGTACTTCTTAGTCTTTATATTAAATAAGTCCGTCTTCTAAGTCCTGCAAATGTTCATGTTTCACAATAGTGATGTCAGCTGATATCAAGACTTTCCTATTCATCTTTGTAATTGATGCACTTGCTTTAAAAAGGCCACAGAGATTTTGAGTTTTATAATTCAGCTAATTTCCTAATGTGAAAACTTCAGATGAAGAAAAATTTGAAGATCATTTAGTCTACACAAAACATTTCAATTGTCTTACAAGGAACTCTGAAAAGATCTGAAGCAATCAGCTACTGTCTGCAGGCTGTTCATCCCATTTAGAAAACATGAAGTTGGCTGCTCTGTAGCAGGGCAGACATGATAAGCTGTGCTGGAGGAGAGAAGCAATTAGCTCGAGAGCAAGCACAGAGCAGAAAGGGAGGTCTGGAGGTGTTTAATTAATACTAATGCTTTTGTGCTTATGAGGGCCAGAGTTGTGGTAGGTTACTGCTGCCTTGCTCTTGTGGTTCTCAAACCTGACACCTAATGAACATTAGATTTAGTAAAGCTTTCCAGAAAAGTTAATAAATTACAACTAACTGTGGCACATTCCCCATAAAGGTAATGAGGTGCACCTGATACTGAATGGGAGCAGGGTCTGATCTGTAAACCTTTTTCATTTTTAAACACATAACAAGGCCTCTTGGGATTTTTGTACCACATTTGTTTAAGTATTCTGAAATAATGGAAAGGCATGTCATTTATTAAACATTTTTCAAGTCACAAAACCAATTTTGGAGAAATAAGCCTTTTTTTTCCCCCCCCCCCAAAGTTTTGGGCAGGTATCATTTTCATTAGTCTGAGTTTGATGGCAAAACTACTTTTGATGGAAAAAGTGGTTAGCCATCAATGTATACTTATTTGCATAGCATGACACTTTGAGATGCATTTTGGTATTTAATTCTCAATTTTTACTCATTTCAACTTCCATTCATTCTTGGGTGGAAAATACAAGTAAAATCCCGTTTGGTTGAAAATACCTCTCTATGTAACTTTTGCTTCTGTTTTCTTCTAGTCCATCATTCAAGGCATACCTAGACTCTGGTACACTGCGGAGATTACTTTTTCCATTTGCTCCTCACGAGAATCCCAGCTCTGTAGCTTCAGGCTTATGTGTTTTTATAAATGTTTCATTTATAAATGTAACATTTATAAATGTTTCCCTGATGGGTTTCAGCAGTTTGTGTTAATAAAAGGATGATCTCTGTGATGATTTACTCTTTGCAGAGGAGCACCAATATAATCCAGTTTGAGTTGTAATCTACAAACTTTAGTTTTGTTTAGATATTGCTTGTGTTTAGATGTCCCTATGTCACCTCTTCTGTCAGTGGTTATCTGTATAAACGGCTTTATTATTCCATTTTGGGAGCAAACTTCCATATCACATTGCAGTTAATATAGTGTTTTATCACACTCACTGCCTGTTAGTGCAGTTTTTGTGTGAGTAAAGTATTCTTACGGCACATTACTGTATCACCCAGGACTTGCATAACAAGGTAATTAATCTATACTATCTCCAAGGAATAAATCAAAAGTGCTGGATTAAGGTCACAGCCTTTGATTATTATTTATATTACAAGAAGAAAGCTGAACAGAAACGTTTGGATTTACCCATTTTGATGGATTTTTAAGTGCATGGCTTTTTGTTTCCTTAGTCTTCTGGGACTCCCCAGCTGAATGTTGTTACTGCTGAAGTAGTATGTTACGTGTGTGGTACATAGATTCATGGAATCATTTAGAGTGGAAAAGACCTTTAAGATCATCGAGTCCAACGTTAGCTGAGCGTTGCAGTGCTAGTTTAGCTGGAGGCTGCTTTCCCTGAGGGCTGTCCCTTGGCTTTTGTCAGCAGCAGGTGCGCTTTCATGTGATGTGCTGCCCGGAGGGCGGTCTGTGACCGCGCTGCTCCTTTCCCTGTGCTGTGGGTGCATGCTGCTGCACTTCCCTGGTGCTGGCTTCAAGGGCTTTGTGACTGTGGCACGGAGCACACCTCCAGCTGCTCTGACACGGAACTCCGTCTCCACGGCTGGCAGGGCCAGGTCTGCAGCGTGTCGGTGTCTGCCGGCTTTCACGGGATGGAGGGGGCCAGCCAGGGCAGCCGGGGAGGGGGTGGCCCTCGGAACCATCGGGGGCAGCAGGCTGCGCACAGCATCTGAGCCACAGAGGAGGCGGCTGCAACAGACGTCTGAATTTTTAACAGCTGCCTGAAACTTTCATTCCTTTAGTCAGAGACACTCTTGAAATGAGAGGTGTTTAGCTGAATAGCTCATGTATTTTTAATACTTTGGAAGAGAGGATTTTTCTTTAATATCATATTTGGAATGATGACTTCCTCATTGCACGTCTTTCAGTGGAATATTTTCTCTAAAGGTTTTTTCCCCTCTATTACTGCGACTGTTTGAAACTCCCACACTGTAACTAGCAGTGACATTATCCATCGATAAGCTTCTTACACACTTGTAAATACAAATTTTCGGGGTTATGTTGTAATAAATTGTAATACATTATTCATAATGTGGTGCTTGTGTAGAATAGAAGCCAAATATAAAAGCCATTTGGTCTTACACAGTATTAAGTATTGAAAATAAATGATAAAGTGATAAATGAAGGAAAGATAATAGGGATTGGTCACCCCTCATAATAGACGTGCTCCCTTTCTTTCCTTTGCAGTAGGAGTTTCTCTCCCTGCATTTTGAACAGACAAGCAGACATCTCCCCAGGATTCTACCAAACTCAAATTGTTCTCCCTTACCTCAAACATTTCATTTTCTTTTCTTAAAACCAGGAGAAATTATATTCATGCTAAAGTGTCTGTAATCTGCTTTTGGATATTGCGATGATGAATCTGATCTAAAAAAAAAATTAAATAGTGTAGAATAACCTTTGAGATTAAGTGCTGTTCTTTCACTGAGTAGCACATAGGGAGATGGATGTTGCAATCCAATAAGGTATTTCTTTTGATTCCAAATACATTATTCTTACAATGCAAGGTCAAATAATTTTCATTTAGAAATGAATAGAATAGGAAGACAGAGTAATGCATTCTGTTTTTTAGAAAAGGCAATAAATGGAAGTAGGTGATCCTGCAGAAATGTTAGCTGAAAAAGCTGTGTGAAGGCACAAGACAATATCACCACACACCAGTGCTAAAGGGAACCAGTGCTGAATCCCACCGTTGGGGAAGGGCTTGTTTTCAAGCCTGGCTTTTCTTTCTCCTCATCAGTTTAGCTGATGAGTCTCTGCAGAGATCAATATCTCCACTGTCACAGGGCTGCCTGTGCTTTTAGCTTGGTTTTATTTTATGTATTATAAATGCAGTGGGGGAATAGCTCCATTCTTCAGGATTAAGACTTGATTGTTTGGCCTTCCTTTAACTCTTCCCTGGCCACTGATAGATGAAGTTGTATTATTTGAGTGATGATGTTCTTGGCCTGTGGCACGGGAGGACCTCTGTGAAGCTGTGCAGTGGTGCCATAACAGTGGAGGACTTTGGAAAGGAAATTAAACAGTCAGTAATAATAATAGCTAAAATATTTTAGAATTGTTGCAAATGTTTGTTTCCTACAAGAAAATCTCTACAGAAATGAAAACCGCCTATTTTTTCTTTTCTTTTGAGTGGAATAAAGTAGCAACAGTAGACATAACACATAAAACATACTGTTCAGGTTAGCTCACTGAATAGCTTGGTTCTAAATAGTTCCACAAATTAGTGCTCCTATTTTCCACCTAAGAGTCTTCAGGATATTCCTGAAACTGGGCAATAAGGAAGAGAAGGCTGTTTTCTAATTTTGTTTCTTCTGTGTCAATCTGAAGACATTTCATTGATTTCTGTGGGGTTTTTTTTCTTGTTCACATTAGCGTAAAGGAGAACATACTGTGATCTAAGCTTTTTACTTTTTGTTTTCTTTTAAAACTATGCAAATAGTTTTTTAGTGCATCTTCTGAGTCAGTTCTATAATTGAAACATTACATATTTTCTGTGATTTTATGGAAACAAAAAAAATGACTGTGTCAAAATATTTTCTCTGTGGTCATTTGTAAAGGTACAACAGAAATGAGTGGATGTATTCACAAAAATGGCTAGGGAAGGCAGTGTCCATTAGCTGTGTGCTAAATATCCCGAAGAGAAAAGCCTGGGGCAGTACCTCTGAATTGTTCCTCCACTGGAAAAGGAGATGCATGCTGTTAGAGTTACCGACACAGTTTCACAGGTATGAAGCTGAGAAGTAACATTTTAGTTTGGTTATTCAGCTGTATTACCTACAAACAAGTGTCTGATTCTGCTGCCGCATCTCTGCTGGTGTTGTCACTGCACTGTTTTGATCTTTCAGTTGCTAATCTTTTCCCAACAGTTTTAGTGTTTGAAAAGCATAATGCTGTGTTACTATCATTTGTCTGTTCTGAAAGAAACATTTGCCTGAATGGTTTATTTTATGAGTTAGCAGATGGTGATTCAAATGCGATTGAACCAGCAACAGCCTTGGTTCTGTAAGCATGTCTCTGGCTCTGAAAATCTCCACAAAGCACTTACAAAGTAGCTATGGTGTTTGGGAGCACAAATGGAGCAGCCATGATGCGTTTGGTACAGGTTTACACAGTTTTGGGGTTAGAATTGACCTCTAAGCAAGGACATGTTGCTCCAGTGTAACACATGGTGACCTTAGGCATGCAGCAGGTGATCTGCATGGTGGAAAAGGAAATTACCACGAGAGATCTCAAAACTGAATTTACTGTGTGATATTTTCAATGTTTTGAGTCCTGTGTTGTGTGTATGAGTGGTACCATGATATGCTTCATAGAAGCAGCCTAAGAATTTGTCCTGTGTAAGAGGTTACAGGAGATGAAGGTGTGCAATTCTCAAAAGTTTTGCAAAGACCCTTTTTAAACTTTTGTTTTGTCTGAGCCATTTTTGGTCTGAATGTAGTGTCAACACTGATGGCAGAAGTAGACTTGTAATCTTGGGATGTTTTTGAAAATTTATTAGAGACTTGCAATTTAGATTAGGGATAAGAATGTGTCAGATACAATTATCAGTGTAATGATATAAACGTATGGATCTAAGCATGTTATATTAGCATATATAAATAATTTATACAACATTTTTAGTTCAAGGGAATGTGATCGATTTTTGTTCTTGAGGCAATTTTTTTATTGTACATTGTGTTTTTATTTACAAAATTTATAAAGTTACAAAAGTTATTACAAAATTATAAAGTTTGTTAGAATCAAGTATAATTTAAACAGTGATTGAAAATTTAAGAGCCTTCTTGCTAGTGTTGCTTTTGATTCTTTCAACTTTCACATTATAACCAGTCATTTTACAAGAGACAGATGAAGGCTTGCACTGCACCTTCAAATGTATATGTTTAATAAATATTTGTGAGTGCTCTGCTGAAACTCAGTCTGTACTGTCGTAAATTAATCTCATGACAATATAGTTTCTTAAAATGATCATCACTACAATGGCTAACAATTGCAGTTAGGTATAACATGCAGCATAGAAATGTATTACATGCTTTGTATTTGCTCTTTGGTGGAGTACTAGGTGTTCAGTTTTTGGTGATGGACATTTTTACTCTTTGTCTATGAGCTGTGGGCTTCCACTTGTTATGGTGGCAAATTCACCAGTATGAATCTGAACATGTAGTTAAGGATCCAACAGTGTGTGAAGAAGACACATCTCTTCTGTCACATGTTGTAGAAAACTCCCATAGAGTCTCTGTAAAGATGTCAGATCAATTTTCATTAGACCTGGAAAAGCTCTGACAGCAGCAGAGACCACTGGTAACACTTGCAATCATGGTTATTCTAAGCAGCTCCAGTATCATTCCTTGAGGCCCTCCCTGTCAGTCTTTCTCTCTCTGTCAGAATAGTTTAATAACTGAGGTTAAGATTTCCCAAGGAGTCTAAGGAAGTCAGGGGACCCGACTTTCAGTGAATTTCAATGGGATTTAGGGCTCAAAATCGATTTTCTTTGCAAACATAAGATTAAAGTTTCAACAGATAGCTTATTTGTGGTAAATTGATTGAAAGCTGTGATAGTTTGCAGATTGTGTGCATAAGTGTAATCTTCCAATTGAATCTTCCTAGTGTAAATAACTGAAGACGTGTTCCCTATGAGAATGGATGCAAATGGACAAAGATACTAGACAGAAAGGGTCACTGAGTTGCTTGAGTGAGCAAAATCTGTCAGGAAATACATTTTATTTTCATTGGTACTTCATACCTTATTTCCTGAGTCTGCCTGGGGAGTGTCTATGTGTTCAGTACCAGCTCCAGTAGTTCTTCTGGGGCATTCTTGTTCTTTGGTGCTCTCAGAGTTACCCTGACAGAGAGGGGTGTCCAGGGGTGTTTCAGGACAGCCTCGAGGTTCCTTGGCTGCCTCCTCCAGTACTGAGGCCACCACACATGCTGGGGCTATGTCTGCTAAGTGCTCAGCTGATGCACCTGTGAAATGGTAAAGTGCACAGGGCGGGCTCTGGCCCTTCCCTTACCAGGGTAATGCCTTTGGAAATGATGCCTCGAGGCAGCATAGCCAGGAAGGAAAGGTGAAGAGGCTTCTTGTCTTTTGGCATCCTTCTTTGCAAAGGGTGATGTCTGTTTCTGCAAAATCTGTGTTACAGACAAAAAGAGAATTGGTGGGATAATTTCATGCTTTATTGGGCCAGAAAGGACTGTTACGTTCATTTACTTTGACATTTGTGTTCAATCAGATTTCATTACAGTGTTATCCCTGTCCAAAGCTCTATTTATATAAAACCATATAGCTTAAAACAAAGCACTCATGGTTAGAGAGAATCTGCCATGTCCCTAGGAATGTCATAGAGTTAACTATCTCGTTAAAAAAGTTACTGCCGTGAAAGTGTGTCTAAAGTAGGTGGAAAGTCATTTCTACGTAGCCTCTAGCCACCACGTTTTTCATGTCTGTGAAAGCATCTTTTACTATTGAAGAACAAGAATATGCTTAATAATCTGTTAATCTAAGTAGTTGAGAAACTACTGTCATGTCTAATTCCGCTCACAGAAGAAAGAAAAAGCCAGAATGAGCAATCTTTATTTTTAAAAATTGCAGACTAAATGAAAGGATATCAGTGAATTTTCTGTAAAACATGTCAGCTGAATAATTAAATTACCAAATTAGTGAAAGTAACTTTAGCTGATTAGAAATTTTTCAGATTTTCTAAGTCAACCATATATGGTGTTTTGAAATATCTTGGAAGGATCCCTGTAATATAAATAGTTTTCTCTTGAAAACGCCAACACTACAAGTTAGTAATACTTCTGTATTTTATTAACATATTAACATATCTTAGTGGAACTGGGAATGAGCTGCAAATGGAGCTGTAAATCACAATGACAATTTATATCTTAGAAAGACAAATGTAGCTATAATATTAGCATTTGTAATAGGAGAACCTTTTGTTAGAGTAACTTTTTAATGCTACACATGGTGTTTGAGCTATGCCATTTAATAGCACTGATAAAAATGTTGTGATGGTCTTGCTCTGACAAATTATGATATAATTAAATCTTGATTATAGGGATATATTGATTTAGGGTTTTTTTTGTGTAGGGAAAATTATTTTGATCATGTTGAAATATTTAAGTTATATTGAATTATTTTGATCTTTATGTAGGAGCACAGATTAGCATTTAAAAAATACTTTTTTTTTTTACTTGACATATAGGCAAAATCGAACCAAAACAAACCATGTGAAACACACATTACTTATAATGTCAAACCAAAATATTTTCACAATTTTTTATTTTCTTTTATTATTGGCTTTGCATGTCAATATCTGCCTTTCTCCATGAGGCATACATTTGTTTCTTTCAGGACCTGACTAAAATTGGTCTAAGCAAATATATTTATAGAGTCATATTTATTTATAGAATCAGTTTGTTACTAACAAATGATGTCTGTGGCAGTTTTCTGTACAAAACAAAAGTATAAATTAATTTCCTGCCTTTTGGTTGTGTACAAAACTGTATTCACCTCTTTTTTCTGTAACTCTCTGTGATCTCAATTTCATTTTCTCTGATTTTCTTGAATATCTCTGACAATTCATGTCCCTTTATCAAGTTTAGGAGGATCTTTTCAGGGATCTGCAGCAGCAGATCTGTGCTTCTGTATCTTATTTCATGGAGCTGTGTCGGGAGTGTCAGGGTCATTTGGGAACAATTTGTTTCTCCATGGGGTACCCATTAGCTCCTTAACCATGGGGAAGGAAGGATTTGTTGGGGCATTGCTTGATGACATTTTTCCATAGCTGGGATGAAGAGATTCAGTTTGGTGCTACAGCAAGAAACTCTTTTGTCCCCAAGCAGAGCATGGAATTAATGAGCTGTTCTATCTTATGATCCCTCTGTGGAAAACAGAGGAGAGATCCTTACCCAGAACGCAAAGCTCAAGTTTTCTTTCCAGACTCAAACATTTCAGTGTAATTCCAGTTTCATGAAAGTGCCCAAACAGTGTTGTTCCTATGAAGATAAAGACCATATTCTGAAGCTTTGGAGATTTTCATAAAATAGTGGTGTTGTCCTTTAGCTAAAATAAACAGTCTCCTCTATTTATAACTGTTACACATGGATGGAAATGTTTTTCAGACTCTTTGACCTGTAATAATATTTTCAATATTGCTTCAAATATGACTATACAGCTCTGCATTTCACTTTGCCAGTTGTTATTTAATGTATTTTTTATTGAATCTGTTGCAGCTTTCAACCTTTGTGAATGTAGAAAAATAACTTTTTAGCAATACAATAGATGTTAATAAAACTCACAGGGTCATCTGCAAATTACTGGAATAATGTGCTTTTGCTTACAGGCAGATTTTCAGCCAGATATGAGTAATGAAGTGTAATTACTGTTGTTTCAGTTGAAAGATGAAAATGTAAGTGCAATTTACAAAGAAAACAAGAAGAAATTGTGTTTGGCTTGCCTTTCTTTGCAGTCTATTAGCAAGAGGTAGTGAAGGGAAAAACGATCACCAACATTTTCAATAATTAACCTATGCCTCCTAGGCAGAAACCAATTTTTGAAAGGAAATTAATTCTGAGGGAATATGATTGAAGTCATTTCCCCATTTCCTTCTTTGTTCTGTTATCTTGCTGGTGGGACAAAGCAAAAATGAAGAGATATATATATATAAGTGCTCTTACTATCAGCACCTAACCTTCCCTTTCAGTAGATATTTGGTCTATTTCCGCTGCTTCCTCACATTTTCTTTCTTAGGCACAAAGGACCTGGCTTTGAATAATGATGAAGTATAAAAGAATGCATGTCAAACCTGCTTCTGAAAAACAGGTATTTGTGTGCCATTAGCTGGTTTGTGCACAATAACTGATAAAGCTGACATCCATAGACACTGGGTATTTAGTGTATATAGATTTTGCTGAAGAATTGGTACTTATTCCTGGTTCTTCCGATGGTTCATGATGGCATACTCTTAACATCTGGTTCTGTGTCTGATAAATTTCACCCTGCTTTTCCTCTGGGAGTGGGTGCATTCTCCCAACTCAGAGACATGAGAGGACCTGAATAATATGTTTCTGTTGGCTTGTGCTCTTAGACTACCTGAACATGATTTAAAACAAATTACAAATAAAACATAGTAGAAATATTCTGAAATACTCTTCTGGGCTGGTTCTGCTGGTCTTGTAGCTATGGACCTTTCCAGCTGTGATTTTAAATGTGACCCCTCTCTTTTTTTTTTTTTTTCATTTTCTTATTTGGGATTTACCTGTTGAGGTCTGCTTGAAGGCCAAATTTCAGCTTTCACAGCTTGATATTTTTCAGTTATGATAGCCTGAAGAACAGGGGATGACATGCAAGTGAACAACCCCGCCCCACTCTAGTGTAGTTAGAAGTAATGCTAAAGACATGAAAATTAGTTTTAAGAAGCTGAGATCAACAGAGTCTATAAGCACGTGCCTGGGGATAATCCCTAGTGAAAATTAAATGTATATGTGTAGCCTCAACTGCCAAACCATTAAAAAAATCCCAAAGCCAAGCAATTACAAGGCAGAGATGAGATATTGCCATTTGACATGACGTTATGGAAAGAATGCCTATGAGTCAAGAGGCTGCTTTAGTATCTTGAAGACAGCCAACAACTTCAATGTCCTTTTAGTAGGAACACCACCGAGTATTAGTACAGAAGTGCCTAATCCTGCCTGCTTCATGAGAGTAGTCACATGGGCTTCAAGAATACTTGTAATATGAATGTTTAATTCACTATTGTGGATTTAGCTCCCACTGTTTGAATGAATGGGAAATAATACAGTGAAATTATCTAACCAGTTATTAAAGGTTTTAAAAATGATTTGGAGTAGTAGTTTGCTTACGATTTAGTTGATAATAGTTATATTCAGTAGATCATTTTCTGTATGGAAATGGACACTACTTCTATGACATTTCATTGTTTTGTTCTTTGGAGTAATCAAAACTCTGGGATGCTGACATACCAAGAATTCAGAAGGCACTGAGGAGTCACTCAGTAGGTGTTAACATGGTTGGTCAATGTCTCTGTCTAGTTGTCATACTATTCACAAAAGAAAACATTTTTAAGAAACATGCTCTTTTGAAAAGTCAGGGTTTGGGAATTCATGCCTACTCAACTTCTTGGGATATGTTACCTTGTGTTTATAATGCAACATACCAACAGAAACTTAAAACACTTGAAGATGTGGAGTGTTTTTGAGAGCTGATTTCCAGAAAGTAACAGCCAAGAGCAGAGTTGTGCCTTCTGTTGCATCTTTGGACGTTCTGATTCTGTTTAGCACAAGTAGTGTGTGCATCTGTCTGAGACCTGAATTTCAGTAACAGTACTTTTCCATATCAAAATTTCCTACGTGTGGAAAAAAAAATTAGGAGTTTTAAGAAAGACGGTTTTGATCAGTGTTATCATGCATTTAGGCAGTTGTTGACACTTCTATTTTAAAAAAATCCCAAACATCTATTTAGATAACCGATGCCTTTGACTTCATAGAAAGAATATCAGAACATCTTTAATTTCAGTTTAGGTTCTGATCAAGCAAGCACAGATATGTTTATCTTTGGTCATGCAAACAATTCACATCAGTGGGTACTATCCGTATGCTTAAAATTAGTTGTATGTGCTTTTGGAATAACATCACCAGAAGGTTCTTGTGTTAGAATTGGTGTAAGAACTTATAAAGCTGATAAAACCTGATTTGCCTAATTATCTGATCTAAGAATTTCCTTGTGCATGGTGTCTAAATTCAGTTAACCACACTGATAGGAAATTGCACTCAGAAATTGCAGCTGTTTTCACTAATCTTTTACAGCAGATGTGTCTTTTCCATATTTACTTGCTAACCACAAAGTCGTTCTTGGTAATATTATCAGCAAATGTTTATTTATAGGTGAATATAAAGAGAGAGAAGACAGATTTTGATGAAAACCCCCAAGTAATATTTGTGTGTTCCAAGCAAAACAATTGTCTCTAAAGAATGGGACAGTCTCCAGTTGCCCCTGGGATTTCTACTTCCACAGTTCTCAGTTTTTAGGAATAAAGAAATAAAGATTCATTTTAAGCACCGGAGTAGTTTTCCTTGGGGCAATCATTTCTTTAGCCAAGTATCTGTAAAGCTGAAATACCATGGTACAAGTATAAGCCTTTCTTCTTTGGTATTTTCAATGTTTTCAGATTTTGGATTGCATGCACACACCTGGTAGTGTAACCAAAAGACAAGTACTGAGTCTGTGAAATTGTGGTGTAAGTTGAATTGCTTTGAAGGCACTGTGGCTCCACAGCATAGCAGTGACTTGGAGCAGCATTGCAGTGACAATGCATACAAGAAGTACACTTTAGGATAGACTGCCTATTTTAGCTTGTTTTCTTTGGGCTTTTTTACTTTCCTGGGGGTTTATGGATATAGTAGAATTGGATCCAATTAAAATGATTATAATGTTTTAGAACATGACCACAGAGGGTGAGTACAAAGCATGAAGCAGCTTTGCTGTTTAAATCTGGAAATGATATCTGTTTTAATACAAATGATATCTTAGTTATAAAGCCGTAAGAGAAAACTAAAAATTGAATGGTTTTCATCTGGTGTTGGCAAGTCACTTAAATAAAAAAATAAAATTGAAACGTATTTTTTTAAATTTAACTTCCAACATTTTTTTAATGGAATGGTAAGCTGGACCATTCATTTTCTTTTCCATGGTAGGCATGTAAAATTATGCTTTAGTTATATTTCTCTATAGGTTTGTCTTCCAGGTCTGTGGAATCTGCTTGTTAAAACAGTGACAAATATATTCTATACAAAGATCAAGAGAGGCTGCTGAAGTGGTTTTGTTGCTTTGTTTATTGTTTTGAGTGGAACACTGGATCTGAGAGACTATTAAAGTCATGGTAA
This sequence comes from Corvus kubaryi, assembly GCF_017639235.1. Lineage (NCBI taxonomy): Eukaryota > Metazoa > Chordata > Aves > Passeriformes > Corvidae > Corvus > Corvus kubaryi. The sequence goes on along the minus strand of NW_024581127.1, from coordinate 3,194,511 downwards.
CGCTAATACGTTTTGAAAGGAAGTGATTTAAAGATTTGAACTGGACATTATTATCTGAGCTGCAGTAATGCTCAAAGCATTGTTTTTTCCTGAGCAAATAACCACATTAAGAAAAAAATCCTAAAGCATGTATAGATGTGTTTGATTGTGTGTTCGTGATGAAAAGAAGGAAGTGAACTGGTTTCCTGACTTAAAAGCTTTTGAGAAGTCTGCCTGGCTTCTGCTCACAACTCAGTTTTGTGTCCTCAGGCTCAAAAGAGTGGTTAAACCTTATGTTTTTTGGGGTAGCTTCTGTGTGGGTGAAATTAGACAGAATGAGGTAAATACGCCTTTTTGAATGTGAGTGATGTTTCTTTGAAAGCTCCTTTATGCTTGATCCTTGCTATCCCATCATGGTGCTGTGACATGAGAGGAACAGGGGAGAGCTGGGACCTGTTCCCCTTTGAAACCTTTGCCTATCAGCTTTGCTCTGTGGGGAAATCAAAACCTGCTGTGTACCCTAGAGAGATAATGGCGCTGCTCATTCTCCAGTGACAGCATAGTACAGCTTTCCAAGGAAATGTGCTGCTGGTAGCACTGGAGAGGATGCTATGGTACCATAGCATAGTGATGCTTCCTTTGCTTGCAAAATTCCACGTGGTAATGATGCCATGAAGATTTTTTGCCTGTTCTTTTATACCTCTGTTATACCTTTTTACAACTTCTGTATTCCTAGTGCTTTTTGCCTACATTCTTGGACTTGTTTGTCAAGCTGCGAGACTTAAACATTTTAGAAGCTTCGTAGTTAGGGATCAGTGTGTCCCAGACCCCAAGGTCCTCTCCAGAACACATTCTGTAAACTAAGATAGAACCATCCAGGGGAAGGCTCCTTGGGGAGGGAGGCTCGCTTGAGCCTCTCATTGGGGAATTTTTGATAGATATGCTAATTAGTAAAACCTATAATGTTACACCAGGTCTTTTGGGTGGGATTTGCAGTGTACATTTTGGTGCATTTGACCTGGACGTAGTGCACCTAAGGATCCTTAAAATAAATACCAAAGTAAAATCCCTTTTCCCCTTCTAACCATGTTTGACTCTTGATTTTAAGACCAGGAAAAGGCATCAGTAACCCTGCAACTATGTTTTTTAACCTATAGCCCTTTAAATTACTTGACACATAAATATTCAGGATTATATAAAGTTCATCTTGCATTTCCATTGAAGCTCAGTCCTCAGATTGTAAACAAGTAATCTGTAAACACAGGGCTTTTCGTGCAAAATTCACACAAATGTTTTCTTTTTGTTGTTGTTTTTATTCTTCTTTGTGCTGTTCTTTAATGAGAGCGTTGTTCAGCAGGTAGGACATTGAATTATTGCTTCAATTAAGTAAATTACACTTCTGGACTTCCTACTCTACTTCATGACTATAAGGGATTCATTTTGTCTTTTGTATCTCTGTTTTCCAATCAATACCCTCATACTAATGACAGTTAAGGTTTTGGAGTAAAAATTTGAAATCTACAGATATAAAAGGATTATAATTCTATACTACTAAAAAGTATCCTGCAAAATCTATTAAAATTGCTGTACTATTCTGACAGGAGCAAATGTATGTATGCATATACATACTTGTATACATATATATAATATACCTTCAGAATGCACCCTGTAGCTTTTGCAGGATCTTGCAAATTCTAAAGTTCCATTGAAAATAGAATAAAGGTCAAATTCTGCTTGTCTTACACATGTATGAAATGAACAGTTGTACTATGGTGATGTGCTGCCAAGATTTGGACAATGGGGTCTTTCAGAAATGTTCCTCCTCCTCCAGTGATAAACTCTTGTGTGGTGACATGTGTGTGCACACAGAGGAGTTGACAGGGACTGAGCACTATATGCCTTTGTTTTTACTTTTTAAACCAAAGTGTGTCTTTTAGAACCCAGAAGCCAGCCTTGTGGCTCACTAATGTGTAGTTTCTGTTCATCTAGGCATAATATGTGACTTGTGACTTTAACTGGTACTAGCATGGCTAATATAAAGAGGCACAGTCAGAGGGTTCACATATGCATTTGAGGGTGACACAGGGACATATGTTATATATAAGCCTACTGAAGATGTCTTTTGGTGTGATTAGAAAAGGAAAAGGACATACACAATATTTTTATGATCTCTCTCTCATCACTCATGGTAGTGTAGGTAGATTAAAAAAAATAATTCTTTGGCACCAGAGTTTTTTCATGCATTTGGTGTGAACACAGATTTTTCAGACCCATAGAGGATTCAGCCTATTTTATTGTAGTCAAAAAGACTGTGCTGCTATAGGCTGTACATAAAGCTTTCTCCGATGAATAAAAGCAACAGGCAATGTAATAATTTTGTCAAACGTTGTGAGAATGGCACTATTCATTGCAACATGTCCCAGGATAAACTATTCTGTGGTGAAGAATGACATTGCTTAATCTTATTTCACATGGATAGGTAAATTTGTATGTAATTAGGTTACTAATTCTATGACTCCCCTTTTCTCTCCCATCCAGCATCTTAGCTGTGATGGCAGTTTATGGCTAAACCTGGCTAGCCACAGCTAGCTGCAATTTTGAAACCTAGACAGCCTTGCTAGTATGGTGTAGGGCCCGAGATATGCCATGCTGAGGACATAGTGAGGCAGTGAAGCTCCTCTGGTACAAAGCTTCAAGGAATTAAAATAGCCATGGCTGGATATCTCGGGTGAAAATGGGCACTTAACTCTGTCTGAACCAGGATATTTTTACTTACCTACAGTCTATGTCAGAGGTAGAGCTATGATCTGAAAGACCTGGTTTAGGAGGGCTGGGAAAAGGCTGTCCCTCATCACTGAAGAGAAGGTACACCCAGAGGAAGAGATATGCTTGGTAATGGAAACTCCTAACCACAACACTAAGGTTTTGGAGAAGAGGGCAACTTTAAAGAATCCACAAGGTCTTTGTCTTGTTTAAAGGCCGTGTAATTTTAGTAAACCAATCTGTGCTTTCCTTTGAAGACCTAGGATCCTACATCACAGCAGCAGCAAGCTACAACAGACTTCTGGGGAAAACTTCTGCCAGGTCCAGTCTGAGCTGGTTGTGTTGAATGTCATGAGTAGTTCTCAGATGGCTCTAAGTCACCCTGAGATCAGCTCAGTTGATTAGAGAATGGTACTATTAATGCCAAGGTTGTGAGTTTGATCCCTGTGTGGGCCATTCACTTAGGAATTCACTGGGTGGCTTCCAGCTCAGAATATTCTGTGGTTCCGTGAAGTCAGGTAGGAGTGGGTGACCTGCAAATGTGCTTTCCCAGAGAGACCAATGTTCCCAGAGAATTGTACTGTGACTTGTCAGCATTGAACATGTGTGGCTAATGCTGGAACTCAGAGGGGTACAATTCTACGTTTCAGTGCAACCCAATCAGAAGAGATTCAGGTTGATATTGTAGCCCATATGTCTGTATTAACAATAGTTTCCTCATTTTATCTGTTGAAGATGATTTATGGTTTGGAGTAGAGCTTTAACTCTTAACGGAACGTACATCACCTCTGTTTTATCATGGGAAAGGACATATTACTGCTATTTTACTGCATAGCTTTTTATGACTTAGAAATAGTAAGGCAACTTGCAAGTATAAGCACCAGTCAGACTTACAGCTATGAGGCTGTAAGACAAATCCTGGATTTCCTTAGGTGCAGTTTAAAAAATCATCTGGGTACTGTGCATCCTGCCTCAGCATCGCAGTACTCCAGCATGTCCCCTGATAAAAATGCTTGTTATTTCCATTGAAAGTTCTTGGCTGTTAAATCTGTGCAATTCCCTGGGTCAGTGTCCCAGATTATGGCCTGAAGAGGGAGGACCAAAAAGAGTTAGCTGAAATCCCTGGCAGAAGGCTGAAAGGAAGGTGCTCGTACATCATCTACATGTTTTTGAACCTTTTTCATCCAAAAGTTGGAGCCCTTGTGATGACCTCCTACACCCTTCTAGTGTTCAGAGTAGAAAAAGTTCTGAAACTATTCTCCATAGGATTTTTTATTTGTGAAGCAGGTACACTTTTGATGACACCCTGATTGAATCTGTTTCCAGTTTAGTTTCTATTCCATATCATCCTGGTGGCCTACTTGGAAATCAAAACCATCTTTATTCCTGAACATAGCCGTGAGGGCTGTGACCAGAATTTTAAGGGTCCCGGACCCTTGAGTAGCCTGCCAGGGTGACTTATGGAGCTGGTTTGCCCTTCACTTCCACAGCACGGTTTAAAAGTTTGGGGCAGATTCTTTCAAGTACCTAATTTTGAAATACCAAAATGTTATGCTTGTCGTGCTCTGTGTTTAGTCCCATTTATAAGTCTAAAACAGTTTCTTGCACTTGGTGTCCAATTTCTGAGAGTGACCATAATTAGATGCTGAAAGAGAGGCTGCAATGTATCTTAAAATGGCAATTTTAAGAACTTACCTGTCATGTTTCCTCCTGCCGTTGACCAGGAACATGGAGGGTCTGTGTTTTCTGAAAGACTCAGAAAGTGACATTTTGCCTGTAAGTTTATTAAAAAGAAATACATCTTGAAGCCTGAACAGCATATAGTAATTTTAAAATACCGCTGAAATTGTCGGCAGCATTTCTTCCTCTAAAGGAGAACAGTGTACAATGTTATTTTTATCTTAATTGTGCAGTGTTTCTGCTTACAAGGAAAACCCTCTGAAGTTTCCAGGTGTACAAAATACACTATTTGTGTAGTGATTTGAAACCTAAGCAGTTGCTGCATTTTGCTGCTTTCAGTGGTGGAACTAAAGCTGAATTAATTCAGTATAAGTATTTTTTCTGAATACTGAAGTGAATGGATTAGGTCAGTCTTTTGCTCCCTTTGTGTTTCCTCTCTAAAGATTTTAGAGATCTGAGTTTGCTGTAGTTGTCTGAATCAATTTTCCAAGCAAACATTTGTAGAACAAAATTTATTACTGGTTGTGGGAGTGTGGATATAGTTTTTTGGGGTTTTTTTTCTCTGCTCATTATGTGAATTTTGAAAATAACAGTTACTGTGGGATTTATCTAACCACTTACTGCTAAGGAGCAGAGTTTCAATGTCTGATGGAGCATTTTAGGCATACAGAGAATTGTTTACGATCAATTCAGTAGGGAACATGGCTGGAATAAATTTAAATAGTGAACACAGTTCTGAAAACCATTATGTATGTGAAAGGGACTTCAGCAAAATCTATTTATTCAAAATTGCAGTTTCATCAAAACAAAATAAGTGTTTTCAAAAAATGACTTAAAAGTGATAAAACTGTGTAATCAATTTGTGGTCTGGAAGCACTTTTTAGTATTGGCAGTTTTACCTTTTGTGGTAGCTTCTGTGATTTTTTTTTGCTGCAATATAGTTCTCTTTTTACTTGTGAGAATGCTCTTTTCCTTCATTCTCTTATTTCAAAACATAAGATGGAAATGTGCAAGTTATTTTGGTTTAATCAGGCGGATTTAGTGATTTCTTTTTGCTTATTTTATCCATGAGATATAATTTACTGTAACAAGTAACATGGAAACTCAAGCCGTAACCACTCAGTTACGCTTCTTCAGCTGTTGCAGTCTAGGATTCAGCATGTCTGATTGAGGATGGGACCAAAAAGGATGGACTCTGCATACTGCTGTTGTGGACAGGCACTGGTCCAGTAACCATCTGGACCTAGAGAGAAAATTACAGGGAATTAGATAATCAGGTCTTTCATGTGCTGCTAGAGAATCTGCAGCAGCTGAACAAGTGTTGCTGTGCTGGAGCCTGGGTTTCGGTGGTACAAGATGTGTGAGTGGACAGCAGAGACCAACCCTTCTGGCCTCTTGCCTTTTATGCCTACAGCCAGACCTATGGGAAGCAGGGCAGAACCATCTTAAAAGGAATGGGTACTGCAGGATATAGCAAGGAAGGAAAGAGATATTGTAGGGGAATGGAGTGGAGTGGGATAGAACAGAGCATTTCAGTTGGAAGTGACCTACAATAATCATTTGTCCAACTGGCTGACTGCTTTGGGGCTGATCAGAAGCTAAAACCTGTTACTATGGGCATTGTCCAAATGCCTGTTGAACACACTGACAAGTCTGGCACCTCCCTAGGAAACCTTCACTAGTGTTTGACCTCCCTCTCCATAAAGAGATTTGATCCTTCCTAAGATCCAGTGTAAACCTCCCCTGGTGAAGCTTTGAACCATTGCCATGTGTTCTGTCACTGGATACAAGAGAGAAAAGATCCACTCTTCAGGAAGCTGTAGAGCAATGAAGTTGCCCCTCAGTCTCCTTTTCTGCAAACTAGACAAGCCCAAAGTCCTTAGCTGCCCCTCACAGGTCATTCCTTCCAGCCCTCTCGCCAGCTTTGTTGCCCTTATCTGGACACATTCAAGGACCTTCACATCTTTCTTAAATTATGGTGCCCAGAAGTGCACACAATGCTCCAGGTGAGGCTGCACCAATGCTGAATACAGTGGGATAATCACCTTCTTGAGGAGCTGGTGGTGCTGCGTTTGATGTACCCCAGCATGGGGTTTGCCCTGTTGGCTTCCAGGACACGCTGCTGACTCTTGCTGTGCCTGCTGCCAGCCAGCACCCCCAGATCCCTTTCTGCAGAGAGGCTCTCCAGCCACTCCTCTCCCAGTTTATACTTGTGCCTGATATTAGTCCATCCCAGCTGCAGAACCTGGTATTTTAACTTGTTAAACTTCATGCCATTAATCACTGTCCAGCATTCCGGTCTGCGTAGATCCCTCTGCAAGGCCTCTTGTCCCTCCAGAGAGTCAGCAGCACCTCCCAGTTTGGGATCATCAGCAAATGTGCTGATGGTGGATTCAACTCCTGCCTGCAGGTTATTGGTAAATGTGTTGAACAGAACTGGTCCTAGAACTGACCCCTGGGGAACACCACTGGTGACCAGTTGCCAGCCACATGTAGCCCCATTCACTGGAACCCTTTGAGCTCTGCCCTTCAGCCAGTTCTTCACCCAGCACAGCCTGCAGCCACTCATCCCCCACAGCTGGACAAGTTGTCCTGAAGGATGCTATGAGGGACAGTATCAAAAGCCTTGCTAAAATCCTGAAAAAACACATCCATCACCTTTTCTTCATCCACTGGGTGGGTGCCCTTACCATAGAAGGATATCAAGTTAGTTAAACAGGACTTTCCTTTTGTGAACCCATGTTCTGTCAATCTCTGAAATAGGAATATTTGATTTCTTAAAATGGACCATTCTTTTATACACAGTATTACACTAATGGTAACTAAATTAGAATGTTGTATTTTGTTCTTTGATTACAATTTTTATTTTTTGCTTTTCTTTTTACCTGCCATTAGTTAGACCTTTTTTTAATTTATGTGTTAAATAATTTTGATTTGATTTAAAGGAAATGTTACCAAGTAGGAACAATTTTATGCAAGTCAAGTATGCTTTCCATCCAGAATATCAGAATAATGTATATTTGCATAATTTGACTGAAAATGTACAAAAATCAGTAATTTTCTCACTAATATGTGACTTAGGCAGAAGTTGTTGCCTTCATTGCGAAAAAGGTCCGTAAAAGTTTTGGGTGCAGAACTTCTTGTTTAAAGAAGCATCAGTTACTTTGTGGTTTTATGTGTAAATAAACAATGAAAGATTAATTTTATTGATGTATGACTGTGACCTTTATTTCCTCAGCCATCATGTACGTAATGGGAGCACTTGGACCTGCAGCTGGATACTTATTAGGAGGACTTCTTATTGGTTTCTACGTTGATCCTAGGACAACTGTGTATATTGACCAGAGCGATCCCCGATTCATTGGAAACTGGTAAGGCTCAAGCATTTTTCAAAACTATTCTCTCAGTTGCTGGTAGGGAATTAAGACAGGTTGGAAGATTTTATCCCTTGAGGACTTGTTTAAGGTTGTAGGAGGCAGAGGAAGATGATGTTTCTGTTGATTACTACACACTAGCCTCTGACAGAGGAAGAGTTTGCCACAGGAGTGCACAGGAACAGTCCATGGAAAACCCCCAACTTTTGGCTGTTCCAGGACTGTCCCTGACCACAGTGGGCACTGACTGACAGTGCTCAGCACAGGGATGGCAGGGCAGGATACTGTTATTGCAGGAGGCCATGGAGGATCCCTGCTGCCCAGAACCAACCCCTTCCTACCCGAAGGTGGATTAATCTCTTCTTTGGTTTTCCAGAGGAGGCAGCATGAAACATGGAACTCTGTTACCCAGATGAGAAACAGTAGACTTCACTGATCTTATTTCAGGTGAAGGAGATAGGATGGGTCAGAATATGCCCTTTCCAGTCTTTGTTTCTCAGGGTGATGGCTTGTGTTTAGGCAGCAGATGCTGTAAACCAACACATTATTCTCTAGTAAGGACTAGGCTTGCAGCAGCACTGAGATGTAGCAGCTGGAATTGTTAGTTGATGTCTTCAGGCAGCCTTTGAGATGTGGCCTCTTTGGAAATTTCTCTTGGAGGAAGTAGGTCTTGAGGAGCCTTTAACTGCCCTTTCTCAGATAAATCATAAATCAGCCTTGAAGTTTTCATGCAAGCCCAGAAAAAACCTGAAGTTCATTATGCCAGGAATTTGTCGGTGTAAGGTGCAGTGTCAGTTCTCATGCCCTGGGTTAGTGTTTGTCACTGTGCCATTGCAGTCAGTCTGTATCTGTTTCTGTTTATTCTGCAGTGATCTTTCCTGACAGTTTGATATGAAAAAATTGTCTCTTTGGAGTCTTCTTAAACCTTTTAAGATTTAGTCTTGCTTTATTTGTCTTACTTAGTCCAAGAGCATTGCTGCACAGGACTGTTTTGTTGAATTTTCAGTGAGAGAAAGGCAAAGCTGAGTGCTGAGTGCAGCCTTGGGGTTAACAGCTCTGTGCTGATTTATCTACTGACTTATCTCACTGAAGAGATCTGTTACGTGGGTGTGCAGCAATGTCAAAATTTGGACTATTTAGGATAAAAGATTTGAAATCAAAGCGAAATATTATACATTCTTTGTAAAATTCCTACACTTCATGTGTTTCTAATTACTTGTCAGAACCGGTAATCAGAATCTGATCAGTACTTTTTGACAGAAATTGCGAACAGGCCCATAAATATATTTTTTAATTGAAATCAGTGGGGCTGTATAAATGTGGGATAAATTTTTGACTTTATCTATAACACAACCACTGATATAACTGAGTTTTAGCTTCAGCAAAAGTAAAATAGCCAAAGCAGCGAAGTCAGTAAAAGTTATTCAAAGTTTTCTTTTTCTATCATATTGATTAAATCTGTAGGGTCTGGCTTTCCCTGAAGGGTATTCCAGGTCTTCTTATTTCTCTTTCATTTTTGGCTATGTCAGTTCTTTCTCTCTTAAAAATACTCTTCTAATAAAGAGTATCAACTGCTATCAGATCTCTGATAATTTGTTGCACAATCTGTGGTGGCCTCTCATAAAAGTTTAGTGGCGTTCATAACATTTGTTCTTATTCTCTTTTCTCTTTCTGAGGCTATGTCTACCCATTAAAAGCAAGACTCCCATGGTGTGAGGGTTAAACCTTTGCCCCTTGCTACTCACTGACTGCCTGGTTGCAGAGAATTCATGAAGTGTAGACTTTCATTCCACTGAAATGTGTTTTCTGGGACTGTGACATTTTCTCCTTGCAGGGAAGTGCTGCGTAGTCAAGTTTATTTTTATTTATGCAATCTAACAATTTGAAATGTAAGAGTAGCCCAACACTTACTTCAGCTGACACACTTCAAAAGTATGGTTCAATTGTGATAAGTTAATGGGAAGTCATATATGAGATTTCTGAGTCTTGTTTCCTTTGAAGTGAATTAGTGTCTTTGATTCCTATCTTTTCTTTATTATAGCTGTAAGGTTCCTAATGGGACCCAATTTAACAGTTTCCATTGTTAAAGGAGGCAATGCTTACAGACAAAATAGGGAGTATAGCAACTATGATATATGGCTAAAATAAAAATAGTAATTTTTTTTTTCCTTAAGCTGTTCCTTTCTAGGAGGTATATTGCAGGACATGTAATTTGGTTTATCTCCTATGCAACACGGTAAAGTAAAATGGTTATTTTTCAGGGTTATTTCTGATCTGATTATTCCTTGAGTTTCACAGGACTTGGATTTCTGCTCCTGGGTTTTGCACACCTGGGCTTTCTGTAGGTGCTTTGGGCTAAATTGCAAGCCAGCTGTCTATGCCAGCTCATCAAATGTTTGAAAATGTTTTTTATTCAAATGTGGTAACTGTAGGGATATCTGTTTGAAATCATTCATCATGTTGTTGTCTTTGAGAACTGTTAATGTGCTATATAGGGATCTCATTAGCTTTGAGGTAGCCCCTGGCGGTCTGTCAGGTGCTTTGAATCAAATTTTCTTTTGCTGACACTTTTCTGAGTATTTTCCTAGTTCAGAATCTGTTTAATACTTGGATCTTCCTATATAGTCTTTCATCAACATTCCACTCAAGAAGTTTAAAGGAATTCCTTCAGCATTGTCTGGTCCTTCCTTAGCTTTAATTACTTTATTTGAGGTCCTAGGGCTTGTGCGGATGCCTTTGAGGTATTCTTCTGCATATTTTCTTTGACTTTAGAAGACAGAAAATCAAGGGCTTTTAAAATTAATATAGCTCCTGTTCCGACCTCTCGATTTCCCATTGTAGGTGTCCTTGTTATTTTTGATACTGTCTTTTGTCTGTTTTCCAATTCTTTGATATTTCTCCAGGAAGTTGTGAAGTGTAGATGGTGAGATAATTGCATCCAGGGCTGCATTCGTGACATCTCCAGCATTTGGTATGCTGTCATAATGGTCCCTTTGGATTTGAATTTCATCTCATGCTCCATTACAGGCCCTGTCTCCTTTGCTGCTTCCTCCTGAGGGGGTGGTTGCAGATTTCTGTGTATTATTGCCACAGACTGTTTCTTTGATCAGAGCCTTTGCAGCTTCTGCCTTTGAGATCCTGCTACATTTTTATACAGACTCCGGATTTATTCCGTCTGACAGTGCTGACTGATCCTCCTAAAAGTCTGCTTTCTAATCCATGTATGTTATCAGCTAAAATGAATGGAGGATTTTCTGTTTACATAATATCAAAATTAGTCAAAACTTTCAGTCACTTATATTTGCCTTGCAAAAGCTTCCTGTAAGCTTCTAATAAAAATTGTGTTATACATGGGTGTTTATTTATTGTTTCCCTGTGTGTAATCACTTACCGTACAAAGCACTGGATATGAATTTGTCTTCACTGAAAAATAAAGTTTGCAATATCTTTGCATTACAAATATGAGGCCAAATGCTTTTTGTTTCTTGTGCAAGTAATACTGTCTACTCAGAATTTAAAATGTTTAAAGTTTGAACAAATATATAATTAATAGTGCAAGGGTTGTACAAAAATATGTAAAAATTGTTCTCGTTTTGGGTTTGCATGGCAAGGTTTTGGTAGCAGGAAGGCTATAGGGGTGGCTTCTGTGAGAAGCTGCCAGAAGCTTCCCCTCTGCCTAAGTGAGCCAATGTCAGCCGGCTCCAAGAGGAGGCTAGCCAAGATTGAGACCATCAGTGGTGGTGGTAGCACCTTTGGGATAACATGTTTAAGAAAGGGGGAAAAAAAAAGACAGGTGCAACACCAGCAGCAGTCAGAAGAAAGTGGAATGAGAATATGCAATAGAAACAGCTCTGCAGACCCCCACGTCACTGAAGGAGGAGGAGGAGGAAGAGGTGGAGGAGGAGGTGGAGGTGCTCCAGATGCCAGAGCAGAGATTCCCCTGCAGCTAGTAGGAGCCTTTCGTTACATTTTCTCTCCCCTGTCCTGTCAAGGATGGGGAGTGATAAGAGTGGCTTTGGTGGGCACCTGGCATCCAGCCAGGGTCAACGCACTGTGATTCTGGAAATTTGATTTCAAATGAAAAAGCTTTCATTGTTGTGGTTGGATATTATAGTAATGTGATTGACTTCACTGGAACTTCCAAGCACTAGGGTAGATTTGTGTGGTGGGTTGGCTTTGTCTGGCTGCTGGGTGCCCACCAAGCTGTTGTCTCACTCCCCTTCCTCCGCAGAACAGGGAGAAAATATGATGAAAAGCTCATAGATTGAGATAAGGACAGGGAAAATCCTCACTAATTTCTGTCATGGGCCAAACAGACGTGACTTGAGGAAATTAATTTATCGCCAATTAATAACAGAGTAGGATAGAAAGAATTAAAAAGAAATCTACTAGCACTTCCTGCCTGCTCCTTCCATCTCCCAAAGCTCAGCTTCGCTCCTGACTCTTCTATATCCTCTGCTGGAGTGGTATAGGGGGTTGTGGAAAGGGGGTTGTGGTCAGTTCATAACACCTTGTCTCTGTTGCTCCTTCTCTGCTTCGGACAGTCTTTTACTAACTGCTCCAGCATGGGTCCTTTCCATGGGGTGCAGTCCTCCAGGAACAGAATGCTCCAGCGTGCAGCATCCCCCACGGGTGACATGTCCTGCCCAAAAACCTGCTCCTGTGGGAGCTTTTCTCCACAGGCCACAATTCCTGCTTGAGACTGCTCCAGCGTGGATTCTCCACAGGGTGGAGGTGGATACCATGGTCATGTTCTGGGCCTGCAGGTGAATCTCTGTGCCTGGAGACCCTTCTCCTCTTTTTCTCTTACCTTGGGTCTGCAGGGCTGTTTCTTCCATATTTTCTCATTCCCTTCACACAGTTGCTGTGCAGTGTTTTTTCCCTTTCTTAAATAAGTGAACACCAAAGTGCCACAAGCATTCCGATGGGCTCAGCACTGAGTAGTGGTGGATGTGGATCTGTTTTAAAACTGGCTGGAGTTGTCTCTGTCCAGCATGGGACAGCTCACGGTGTCTTCTCACAGAAGCAGCCCTGCAGTCCCCACTTTGCTACCAAAACCTTGCCATGTAAACCTGGTACAGTGAGATGAGTCTGTAGTGAAAACTGCACTTCCAGTATGTAAGAAGAACTCTGTGGGTGGATGTCCTTCTTTATGGAACCAGTTATGTGAGGCTATGTTTCCCTTAGTCTTTCACTGTTAGAACTCAGAGGAGAAATTACGTTATCTGACACTCTATCAGTGTTCTGGCTGCTGACTCTAGTTAACTCTAGAGTGCTTTCTAGTACAGCCCTTTTGCCCATCTGTGGTGCCATGGTGAAGTCCACGAAGCTTTTTGGCTGCAGGGAGGACAACTGTGTATGCCTGCAGCTGAAGAGTTCTGTTCTGTGTATCCCACACATTGTCCCTTCTGTGGGTATGTCCCAGGTCATTCCCTGAGAGCCAAGGGATCATTTTAGGGGTTTTTTTATATCCCAAATTTAAAAGACAGAGAGAGAAGGAAATTCTTTGTCAAAGCCATTTCAGGTTGCGATCACAACCCAACCGTATTTTGAGCATAAATCCTGGCATGAATTGTAGCACATCAGTTGTTTACAATCAGGCTTTGGGAACTCTTCAATTGTGAAGGGAGAACTGGACAGTCAGGGCAGTGAGAGGTAGGCACTGGAAAGCAGAACAGATTTAGCCCTTGTGTATCTATCAGGACATTTTATTTTCTCATGCCATGGATAATTTTTCTGTGTTCTCCAGAGAAATACTGTATTGTTTTACTAGGAATTATCCATGAAATGCTAAGTCAAAGTGAGTATCTACTTCTCAGCACTTGGTACTGAATAATTACCAAAACTGAAAAATGGTGGGAACTTAAAGCTGACACTATTTAATAAAATTTGGTGGCTTCTGGATAAATACCTTTCAGTAAATAAGCCAACAGAAACATCTTCTGATTAAGGAATTTAGTGCAGTGAAGGCTGTCTCCCACTCCAATTCTTTACTCTTAGTGTCAGTTTTTCATATTTTGCAAATGTCTCTTTCCAGCCAGTGCAGCCTCTAATAGTCACTTTGATTTTTGATTTCATGTAATGTGTTTGCTTTTATTTCCATTCCTGTTTTCCTGGCATTAGGTGGAGTGGATTTCTCCTTTGTGCCATTGCAATGCTCCTTGTGATATTTCCCATGTTTACCTTTCCGAAAAAGCTCCCTCCTCGACATAAAAAAAAGAAAAAAAAGATGAATTCTGATGATGTTTCAAGTGATGATGACGTGATGAAGGAGAAAACAAGTAGCAAAACAGAAACAGACAGTTCAGTTTCTGCCTCTATGGGATTTGGAGAGAATGTTAAAGGTAAAGTTTGTTTTTAATTTTTTAGTGCTTTAAATTTTGTATGTAGGGTCATCTAGGATTGTATGAGTGTAACTGAAGGCAGTTTTGACATCCTATATTTGCTATTATCTTTTGCTATTGAGATTTTAATAGATGGTCATCCTCTAAAATGACAGAATGCAGCAATGATTGTGGGACATCCATTTTCTTCAATTGTCGATGGGTTTGTGTACCTCTAACAAACAGGTAGGCTATTTCCTATAGCTGTAGGACCCCTATTACCACATGTATTTGTGCACCTTAGAGTTCGTCATTGTCACACTTGCTTTATAAGCTGAATTTCATGGAATAAAGTGCTCTTCTACAATAGAAGTGAAACAAATAGAAGGAATTCTGGTATGTGAGTTCAATTACATTCATGCATTTGGGTAAGTTCATAGAGAAAGATTACTTGTTTCATATTCTTTTCCTGTCTGTTTTGTACTGCAAGCTGTTTTCTGAAGGCTGAGACAAATAAAACCTGTGCTAATTTTGGAAGAAGAAGAGATCAAAAGATTGACAAGTAGCACAGATTTTTATTTTAATCAAGGAGTAACCATTAATGTAAAATCTAACAGTAAGTAATAATTATTGACAAATTGCCTGGGGAAGAAGGGCAGTGTTGCTACAAATTGATTAATGTGAACCATATACAATTTAAATGGACAGTACAGACTTAACAATGTCATAAAATTGAATAGTACAGGACAAGAGTGAATGTGCCTTAATGTCAATGTGTTGTCAGTGCTGTTGTGTCCTCCTTGGATTCTATAATGCAAATGCTGGTTTGTGCCATTTTGCGGTAGCCTGATAAATGCAGTGGGACTGGGAGAAACCATTAAATATCTATTGTACCATCAGATGTAATCTGAACTCAAAACTTTTGTTTGTTGAAGTAGACATTAGTGTTATTTTTTACTTGGATATTGGTCCAGGCTATAATGATTGACAGACTTTTTAATGACACATTTATGATCACTCTTTATGCTGAATAGACAAGGCTTAGCAAAACCAGCTGTTTTTAGACTAAATCCAGTGTAATTTTAAGTTATGTTTGCAACCTACATATTGCTTTGCTCTGCATTACATTTGCACTGTTTTTTTCAGGGTATCTAAAGTTACTGTTAATTTCTACAGAAATAAAGAAAAAGAGGATACCAGAACTTTCTTGGGGTCATTTTATTAGCTTACAAATCAACTTCTTGATCAAGGTACAAAGCAAGCACAGAGCAAGCAAAGTGAACCTCAAATATCAGATCTTTCAGACTCATTGTTGGCAAAGTAGTTGAAATCGTGGGGGAGAAGTAAGAAAAGCATGTTCCTTCCTCCTTTGAAGACTCTTTATTCTCCATATTTCTGAGTCCCAATGCATAATATTTTCTTGACAATCCATACAACTAATTGTGGGTTTTACTTGCCTTCAAACCTACTGGCTTCTGATTAGTGGAAGTAGTTCAGAGTTAACTCCTGTCAAGATTTTCTCAGTAACCTAGGGAATTGGGTGAGTCTAGTCTTTGCTGGGCTCCTTCCTAATCATTGCAGGCAGTGTCACAGCAGAGGGACTGCTTCACCGTTAGACGTACCTGATAAAGATACAGGTATACAGACAAACTGCATCTGGGTGAGTTTGCTGATGGTGGTTGTCGTGGTTTGAAAGACAGGCGTCTGCTAAGGAAGGCAGGAGCCTCCCTTGGAATGGCAGATGCGACCCCCCTTACCTCCAAGTTATTATAAATTTGAAATCAAGGGGCTTTTAGGCGAAGATATGGGAAATAGGAATAACAGTTCTTTACTATTATATATCTATATGTGTATAACAAGTTAAACAAACAACAACAACTCTGGCAGTAACAGCAAACAATCACAAACCCAGTGCCAGCCTTCTCGGCTGTCGGGCCCTTTCCCCTCGGGTGCAGTTCCGCTCGCAGCCGGCAGGGGCGCTGGCGGCTCCCGGTGAGCAGGGCAGGTGCGATGGTTCCCCCGCGGCTGCAGGGGGCGCTCCGGAGCGAGCTCGGGGAGCACGCGGCACCGGTGCCCTGGGATCCCGGGAAGGGATGGAACAAAGGCTTCACAAACCCCTGGGCAGCCGATCCCAGTGTCCGGCCGGACTCTCGGGAACGGCAGGCTGGAACGGCAGGGACGAGCACAAATCCCGGGTGGCAGATGAGATGTATCCAAACGGGGAACCCCCCGGAGGTCTGGGCAGGCAGAGCGAGCAGGGCTACAACGCAGCGAAGGCTCGAAGCAGCGGCGGGGGCAGGGTGGCCATGGCCCGGCCTCCAGCAGGGCAGGGAAGGCGGGCTTGGGATCCCAGGGTTTCTCTGGCAGAAGGAAAAGCAGCCAAAGAGAGCAGCCTCCCTCTCCGTGCAAACACTGTAGACCGACTGACCGCACACCCAGGTGAAACAAAAGAGTAGCCTGGTGCACCCCACCCACAATGGCTAGGTCTTTGTTTTTCTGAAGTACCCAGCAATTTGTCCCCCTAGCAACACGTATGGGGAAAATTCCTTTAACAGAAAAAAAAAAAAAAAACAAACCAGGAGAGCTCCTAAAACCCCAACAGTGGTTCTCTGTTTTGATACATAATTTCACCTTCCAGGCCACTTTGTCCCTGCAGGCACAGCAGATACAGAAAAAACAAGTATTTGCTTGGGAGAATGTTTCCTAGGACTTTTTTTTCAGAAAGAAAAACTTATGTATGTCTTACTTTGGCAAGTGTTTCTTTGGCATGTATCTATCTAAAAGTATACTATACATTCTATAAAGTTCTATATTAATATATTAATGGCACTACCAAATTAGCGCTTTTACTATACAAAACTTTTAAGTTTCTCTAGGGAAGAAACTTCACCAACGTGGAACAGTGAGAAGAAACATGCCAGAAAGATAGCAAGGGAGTTGAGATAAGCAGAAAAAAGTATTTTGCTATAAGCTGATAATAGCTTTCCCATTTGGTGTCATTTACCCTAGCTAGGAAGGCCTGCAGCAGGAATGCACTATCATTTAATTATTTTTCAGGTTTAAGTGGGCTTTATGGAATAAGATCATGCCTCAAGCTTCTCAGCTGAGGTAATTTTGTTTATAATGGGAAGGAAAAAAGGATCATATGTGTCTAAGTCATTTAGCATTGCTTCTTCTGAGATGCAGTGAACATTTTATACTTCCCATTGAATTTCAGAGCTTCATCTTTTTGTAGCACTATGGGCAGAAACTCCACTTAGGCAGTAGCCAGGAGACTGATGATTTAGTAGGTCATATCTTCTGTTCTGTACTAATAAATGTCAGTGATGTCATAGTCTGCCATGACAGAGGTCAGTGCCATCAAATCTCTGAAATCCATGCAGCTTTGGTAAGGAAGGTAACGGTTTTGTTCTTCCAGTATGATGTCATCTTACCTGGGAAGCCTGGCGAAATGATTTTTTTGTTGTTGTAACTTGTCCTAATTTCCTAATTAATTGTCTAGGCTAATGAAAAGGTATCAAAAAGTCATAATGAGAGTCTTTTTTTCTGCACTGACTGCCAGTATAGGCTGAAGAAATAAACCCAAACTGGCTCCATCTGCAAGTAGCCTCAAACTTCAGTGACCAGAGCTTTATTTTGGCCCATGGTAGAGCTGAGATCGGATAAAAATACAGATACAACTTTGCTTTTTCACATGTTTCAAGTTGCTAGGGCTTGGAATTCAGTCTTTTCTTACTTACGTTTCAAGTAGAAAATGTGGTTTGAAGAATGCTTCTGAGTCAGGTATCAAACGTATTAAATAAAACAGTAAGTAGGTCACAGGAGGAAGAAAATTGAATGTAGTTTATTGGGAAAAATAGAGGTAGTGTGGATTACATGAGCTAGAGGAGCTTTATAATGATGAAACTACGATTCAATCCCATACGTGCAGATACTACATGAATCTGAGCAGACAAAACTACTGTTCTCATTTATTATACCCTTCGGGTTTTGTACCATGGAAACTGTATGTGCAGTCCCTTTCATTTACTACTATAAATGAAACTTAATGTGCAATTGAATAAAGGAGCAGTGTAAAGAAAGCAAATGTATATATTTCTTAAAATAGGCTGATCTAATCTGAATTAAATAATTAATTAATTATTTAAATAATTAATTATTTAAATAATGTATTTTGTAGCCTTTGGGGTTTTTTTGTTTTGTCCCTATGTACGGCCCTTTCCTAAATGTAGAATATTCCCGTTTGCCTTTTCACATCTACCAGCTGTCGTATGCCTTTCTCAGTGAGTTTCTGTGAAGGACAGAGACAGGATAATAATGATTGTCAGAGTATCAGCAGACATAAAAGAAACTCCTGAGGGGCTCGTGGTTGCAGGATAAGCCCACTGAGGTGCTTTGCCAAGGATCTGGATTGGAGTTTCTGTGCTACCTGAAGATTGGTTGACAGAGATCAGAAGAGGAAGGGGAGGCAGTGGACTGTGTGTGGGGGGCGCTTGGTGGGCACTGTAAATGTCAGAGGGTTCAGCAGCCCACGGGCTGGAGATCCTGCAGTGCCACTGACCTTGAGCAAGGCGCTCCCCTCTCGTCCTTTCTTAGGCCGTCCTGAAGAGCTCAAAATAGAAAAGATTGGCATAGCTCCATGCAGTGATGAGCAGTGCTAACTGGAGCCTTGAGGACCTGCTCTAAATCAAATTTAAATAACTAATATTCATATCAAACTGGTTCTGAACCCCTCCACTCTTGATGGGATATTAGGGGCTATTCAACGATGCAGCCACCACCCAGGTGCTTAAGGCATGTCCTGAGAGTTGAATGAGGTTGTTTAAATGGTGTGTGAGTAGATAATGAAGTGGCAAAATACTATCCTAGAGATTAGTGATTAGCTCCATGCAGGATATATTTGAAGTAGTTGTGTGTCACTTTGCTAGTTTCCATTCTGATAAACAAACCAGAAATTCTGGCTCACATCTCGGCTCTGCTTTGTACTGCACAACAGTGGAATCTGCTCCTGAGAACCTCGGTGTGGAACCAGCCTTCTCCAAAGCTGCAGGCTTGGGTAGTGCTGTCCAGACTGGGAGCACTAGCAGAAGGAGGTCTTGTAGCTAATATCTGCCTCACCCTTACAAGGGACTTTTCTGATGGGCTGCAAAAGGACAGGGCTGTAGACTGGGATGATTTATTCCCCTGATTGTATTCATTGCATTGCCTTGGGCTGGGTGTGCAGAAACAGGGATAAAAGAAACTATATTCAATGTTGAAAAAAGGAGGTGAAGTCAGAATTATTTGCATTTTTATTGAAATTCTGTTTACAGTGCTTTAAAAGTTGTGCTTAGAGAAATATTTATGAATACTTGTATTACCTGCAGATTTTTCATGTGCTTTTCCCTTACCATATATCAAGCAGTGGTCCAGCACATGAGTGAAAGAAAAATGAATACTGACCAGAGAAAAAATACTGTCAAAGATCATGAAAGGAAGAAAATTGCCAGTAGACTAGCAAACCAGTCCAGCAAGGCAAGTTTCAGTTTACTCTTAGTTATATGTTAGGTTATTGGGAAAAAAAAAACCCAAAAACCGAGGATGTTTAAGATTTGAATTACTGCACAGAAATAGAAACATGTTTGCAGCCAAGCTAAAAAATTGTTTTAGTTCTAGGAGTGTGATCAATAGAGGTTTATTAGTTTAGATGACAGAATGAGGGAAATTGCAAGTTCCTGTAGGTTTGTTTCTGATGCATGTGTGCAAAAACATGCAATGTCTTTTGAAGATGTCTTTCCTAAAAATCAAACCTGACAGGTTTAATAATGGCCTTGAAATGAAAGCCTAGGCCTATGGCTAGCCACGCAAAAGGAGTTTGACATAGAAATGTTTTAAAAGCATGATTGATTATGTAGTATAAAGGATCCCTAAAGTTTTTAGCATTCTTGCTTTTTACTACAATTACCTTTTTATTATACGTTTTTAAATTCAGAAGTGTAGTGTAGATGCTGTCACACAGGAATTGACGGTGATCATGGGAGGAAATCGGGGAAAGCCTAACTCTGAATGTGTGTTTTTATTTCCAAGATTCTTACTATATAGCAACTTTCCCTTGTATGCCAGACAATTGCTGTTTATAAACCATGAAGAGTTTCAACTCTCAAGTGCTCCAGGTGGCGTGTATTAGTGCGGCATGCAGAAATAAACTCACTATTTCATGCCAAAATTCACAGTAATCAGCAAAGCTGTTCTCTGTAGAACCCTCCACACGGGTGTAAGGGAACTTATGCTTTTTCCAAGACACTACATTTTATTTACTTATCAGTAGAAATCCCATTTCAAAATACTAATTAGTTTTGAAACGAGTAATGACCTTTAGCCTGAGTGCTCAGATGAGATGTAAGTATGAGTCAGCAGAAGTACAGCTCTAGATATAAACACCAGAGCAAAATGTTCATTAGCTCTGCAGTTCTTTGCCAAATTAATTCTTTAAATTCTTATTAGGACTGAAAATTCTAAAGCAGACATTTCCCTGAAGCTTAGTTTTACCAGGAGGGGCTAAACTTTACCAGGTATTATGATGTCTGGACCAGACTCTTTAAAATAATGGATTTAGCAAAGATCTTGAGTTCAGCTCTTGGCCAAGAGCTACCAGTTCATTTCTACAAAGAGCACTCAGTTCGTCATCCTAATAAAATTATCTTTCTCTCTGTGATAATACCTTATTTTCTCTCACATTTTCAACCCAGGTGAGCAGCTGCCTCTAAGTAACTCAGTTTCCAGCAGGACCAATCCTCCTTTCTGCTTCCTGAGTCCTTTCTCACAGCAGCATCAGCATGGTCATAACTGTTTGCTCCTGTTGCTTCTATTGCGAACATCACCCTTTTTTTTTTTTTTTAAAGCTGTAGGTGGTAAAAACCATTAAAATTCAAATATATGAGTGCTTCTTAATATGGTTTATTCATTAGTTATTTCCACCAAATTTTGTATTTAACATTTAATATGTTTCTTCATAGGGGTAGCAGAAGAGCATTTGACTACATTAAAATTATAAACCCAGTACTCATCATGAATTCAGTGTAAATTTTGACAGCTGGCATAAGCTAAGACTGGATGCAGTCAGACAACTTAAGTGCTAATTTGCAGCTTGATGAGTTTTGACATGACAAGTGAAATTCTGATTGCTTTTATACAGATAACCTACTGGAGTCAGTGGAGAAAGTGATACAGATTTTTGTCTTGACAACTTTCAACATCAATACAATTCTCACTCAGTTTTCTTGTTCAACATGTATTTCTAATGGGTGCTCTTGTCATTGAATTCAACTGGCTTTGATTCAAGCACTATTCCATTTCTGTACTGAGTGAAAAGCAAATGAAAAAATCTGAACTATAGAAGATTAGATATAACACTTTAAAAAAAATTGATCTTGGGTAAAAAAAGCCCCAAGGAAAAGAAGATGTGTTTAAAATCACAGCATCTAATCTGAAAAAAATTAAGTGCTGAATAGGTTGATGATAATTTGACATCACTTCAGGACTAAATTAGAAGTATGTAAGTGTTTAATTTAACTACAGTGCTGAATTTCATGGGGGTTTGGTATTTGATTTGAGAATAACTGCAACATCTATGAATACTTTTTCGGTTTAAGTTAATGACATATTCTCATTTTTAATTGATTGCTTTATCCCTTCTGAGAATATTGAGTGGTATGTAATGTATGTTGAGATTCCTTGATATCATTGATGTAATTTTTCATTATGCTTTGTCTGCATCATTGTAAATGCTTTTAAATCATGTAGAAAAATGTTTAACTAAAAATATTTTGGTTCCCCTTTCAAATTAGAGTATTATTACCCCAGCTTTCTAAGCATGGTCCTTGAAGCAGAGAGTAACAGGGGGAGTATATGATCTTTTTTCCTCTTCTGGAGTGCAAAACTCAGTACTGTCAGTTCAGTGGTGTGGTATGTGTTACCTCACAGAAAATCTCAAAATAAGATATCAGAATAGCTCCAAAATCAGTACATCTTTCTGCTGTTTTTCTTCCTGTTATGGTGTTACTATGTAAGCCCTGTTTCTTCTGATAGTTTTTTAATACACACCTCAGTTGTGTTTGTGCCAAGTGGGAACGTGGCCCTGAGCGAGGCGGTGAGATGGGGTCAGAGCAGAGAGCAGGGGCTGCAATCCCAAGTATGCACTCTCCCTTCTGCCTAGCAAACATACCAGCTGCTAGCAAGCCATTATTGCCAGTCTGTCTCAAAGAAAATCAATTGGTTCTGTTTCAGTTTGCTTTTGTTTCTCGCTCATTCTTTATAACATTCGTTTGTCATTTTTGTCATTTTATAGAGCTTCCAAGAGCAGCTGTCAGGATCTTAAGCAACATGACATTCCTTTTTGTGAGTTTGTCATACACAGCTGAGAGTGCCATTGTCACAGCTTTTATTACCTTCATTCCCAAGTTCATCGAGTCACAGTTTGGCATCCCAGCTTCCAATGCCAGCATCTACACTGGTAAGGCATTGCCACATAGTGTTACCTTGCAATGGTTGGCTTTGGCTAATGGCATGAGTCAATGTAGGAGTGAACCAAAAATGTGTTTGTTCGAACAGGTGATTGGATCCAGCTTTCTGCATTTGGTTAGATATTCAGACTATTTTTTGATGTTTGTTACACATATTTTGTAAAATGTGAACCCATTTATATTGTTAAAGGGCTGGATTTTTTTTTACATAAGCCTAGCCAGACGTTTTCTCATTTGTTGATGGTCTCCAAGGGGGAAAAAAACCAACAAAAACAATCTAGAAAAAACACAGACATTACTGCAATTTGTGTGCTTTAAAAGATCTCTTAAAACTGTTATTTTCTGTGAATTTTAATTCCTCTTTGATCTTTAAAATATCTTTATCTTTTTTTCCCTCAGTGACAAGTTGTCTATCTGTCCCATCCTTCAGTTATCTCTCTCCTCCAGGGTCCTGGTTTTTCCTTATTTACTTAGTAACATTGAGACAGCAATCTAGTCTAGGCACAACTCCCCAAATTCTCTCCTACCTGTCATTTCAGGAGACCCCTATTCAGTAGGTGTGGTGCTTCCGCTGCTGTGCCAGTGTACAGCCACATCCAACTTTTAATAGCACTACAGACCACAAAATTTTAAGCTTTACACTGCTCTGTGACTGGGAGAGATGGGAACTTTGCTACTAAAAGAGGCCAGAATATTGTGCAAAATTGGGGCCTGTGTCGTGCAGATGAGTTTCCTCCTCTTCTAGCTGCACCAAAGACATTTGTCTTTATAAACATCTTTTTAAATTCTCCGTAGTGCTTTTCATATAGAAGGGCTGCTAATTGCTAGGCAGGTTAGTTCTTTGCTCCCTCATACTTCCAGGTACTGTGCCCAAGGAGTGATGGACTGGAGTGAGTTGTGGGGACACAGGTGAAGTATGGGGTGAAGCTGCACAGGGACATCCGTCAAAAAAAAGACAAAAAGTGGCAGAAGGAAGAAGGAAGGCACACAAGCCTCACATGGGAAGAATTTGTCGCTTGCAGTAGCTGGAAGAAATGCAAGGAATTTCTGGAGTGTGGAGGGGAAAAGTCAGAGAAGCACCATGTGGTGCTTTCTATTTGAGAGTTTCTGGGATGAGATTTTCTTTAGGGCATGAAATCCCTGTGTTCTGCATATAAGGAGGAAACACTGACTCACGGGACCGTGATGCTCTCTGAAGCTTAGGGTAGCTACACACACAGGAGTTCTGCTGTAATGAGTGTTGATGGGATGGCTACACCATAGATTGCTTCATTCTCAGGATAAACCACAAACATTCCTGTCAGAAAAAGCACTCAACAGCCAGTACATTAAAAGAGCTAAAACTGGAAAACTGGTGTGAGCTTGCCCAGAGTGTGAAGATCTTAACATCTGTTGTTTCCCCTGTTATAAATTACTTGATAAAGACTATATAATGAACCAGAAGAAGATGAAATGTATCAGGCTGGATGTGTAACATAGACAAGTGGGCACTGCTTCTACAATCCCAACTCTTAAATTCGCATTGAAGTCAACAGTTGTTAATTTTATAAATATCTTTTGTGGGAAGGATGGGAAAGGGAAACTTGGAAATTCTGTATTAGATTGCTACTGGCTAATATAGTAAAAGACATGACAAGTTCACAGATTTTCTGATTAGTAAAAGGAGAATTTACACGTTACTTACATTGTACATCTATGCTTAATACGTACATTGCTAGCTGAGTACATATACTTCCTGAATCTCTTCAGATAAAGATTTTACTGGTAATTTTTTGTCTCCTAAGCAGCAATTTTTTAATTAAGTCGCAATTTCTTTCTGTTTTAAAAAGGCGCTGGCATTAATCATCATCAAAAAACACTGTGTGCCAAACTTCATGTCTTGAACTTGTGCAGCTTCTACATTTAGTTTCTGCTCTTGGGAGAAAGACTGGTTTTGATTCTGTGAAGACTTATTGTTCAGAATCTTCGCCATGTAATGACATTTTATTCTATAATGTCATTGGTGGTTAATTAACTTGTCACCTATTTTTCCCTCTTATTCTTGCTTCCACAATCTCAACATTTTGATAAATATAATGTCCCTTTCACCTTCAGACATATTAGCAGAGAATGAGTATGCTTTGCAGTAATGTTAAAGGTATTTGCAAGTGATAGTCTTACTGGCTTCTTTAAAAGACCAGCATCTTTAACAATTTAGATTATAAAGTTTAGCTTCTCAGTAGATGCAGCTGCCAAAAGTAGTTCAAATTCCATGTTACTGTGGAATGCGGTTTTATTGGCAAAGCCCTTATTTAAAGACCTTCTCACATGTCAGTGAGAAGCAAAAAACAAGGGAAGAAAAGTGCAAGACATTTGCTGACTTGCCACCAGCTCAGGACCTGACAAGTGAGGACAACCTGGTGATGTGTTGCTGAACTTTATAACTGCAGCAGCAGAGCCACAGAAATTTCATAGGCACGTCTTTTGTGTCTTAAACATACTCTAATTCTATTATCTTAATTTCTTTAATTGTGTTTGATCAGTTTGCACTCCACATAACTGTGCTGAGATGGAGTGCTGAGGTAGGAATCGTGGAATCACAGAATCATTAAGGTTGGAAAGGATCTCCAAGGCCATCAAGTCCAACCTTGGACCAAACACCACCATGTCAATAAACCATAGCACCAAGTGCCACTTCTGGCCGTTTCTTGAGCACCTCCGGGGATGGTGACTCCAACACCTCCCTGGGCAGCCTGTTCTAATGCTTAACCACCCTTTCAGTGAAGAAGTTCTTTCTGATGTCCAGCCTGAACCTCCCCTGGCCCAGCTTGAGGCCATTTCCTCTTGTCCTGATGCTAGTTGCCTATGAAAGTGCTATTCAGCTTAAGTATGTGGAAGGCAGAAATTGCAGCCAGGCTCGTGTGCATTCGCAGCTGGGCAGGGTTCTGGGGTCCTGCCTGGGGTTAGTGCTTTCATTTCACTGGAATTAATCATGAGAGTGAGAAGAGGAACATTTGTGTCCAAACCTGGATTTTTTCAAATTTTCACTAGTTAAACTGGACCTATATGTAGCCCTTCTCCCCATTCTAAAATAAATACAAAACAATGTTTCTGCTTGTAAGTACAATAGTTCTCTTATAGTGCTTTGGCTGCTGCTGATATGATAAGGAGGCTTTTATAAATTCTTTGACAACACTCCAGAGGTTTGAAAAGCCTGACTCAGTTTGCTAGCGGAGAATCAGACAATGGTGACCTTAGTGCAGCATTTGCAGTCATCTAATTACAGAATGAAACCAATATTTATGTTTTATACCATTTCTGTAGGTCCTGTTTTAATGCTGTTTGAATTTCTTCCTGGTAGGTGTGATTATTGTCCCAAGTGCTGGTGTTGGTATTGTCCTAGGTGGCTACATTATAAAAAAGCTGAAACTCGGTGCAAGAGAGTCTGCAAAGTTGGCTATGATCTGCAGTGGTGTCTCTCTGCTGTGCTTTTCAACACTCTTCATTGTTGGATGTGAAAGCATTAATCTAGGGGGAATAAATATACCCTACACAACTGGGTAAGTATCTTGGATGATTATCTCTGGCAAAACCAGCTTTTTCCAGTAAGCCTGATCTAGAAATGTAAAAAATGCTGATAGCTGGTGTACTAAGGAAGCCACATATTCATATGAGAATTTAGTGAGTATTGTGATGTAAACATGTGCTGTGAGTGTGTGGCCCTTGTTTTTTACATCTGGTTTATAATGCAGTTTATGTAGTAACTCACCTTTTTGAGGGGTGAGAAAATGCATTAGAGTGGCCTTCAGTGATGCAGAAAAATAAGAATAGTGTCCTCTGTAGATTACTTAGAATTTACTAGTGTTTCAAAATGTTTTCTGCTCATAAAAATTGTGAGAAAACTAAGTGGATTATGAAGATTATTTCTGAATGGGTTTATTAATTACCACCTTAATAGTGTCTTAGGTTTACAGTCCCTATTTGAGAGGAATCACTTGGGCATGTGCTGTCAACCTTAGTGGTGTGCACTGCTTCTGAACTCCATAGTAGTTGTGTAAATGTCCTCCAGCGCTTGCTGGATCATCATCAAGACAGCAACTGGACCATATTCCCTAAAGTTACATAGAGAGTGGAGAGAACTGCAATGAGGTAGAAGGTGTGGATATAGGAAGGACTTGGGAGTGAGGAATTTAGGCTTGGCATTAAGAAATGCATGGAAGGGCATAAAAAAAAAGAAAAAGGAGGGAAAGCAGTGTGGTAAAACTTGAGACATTTTCACTGGAAAGGGATTCCATAGAAGCCTGATCATGAGCTTTTATTTTCTTTCTTACTTTGTACATGTGATTTTCCTTAAAATTGCCTTCTTCATGGAGGTTAAACACAGGAACAGAGTAAGTGTTTGGAGAGTGTGAACCTGTCTGAAGGAATGTTATTTCCCTTCGCTTTTACATCAGAGCCATGTCTGCCTTTTAATTATGACCAGGTGCTGGGTATCAGATCCATTTGTATATTTGCTTTTAGGGCTCAGCTCTGGACTCTTAATATTTTGAAGAGACTAAAGAGTGTGGAGCAGGAAAAGAGATGATGAAATGGAGGAAAAATACAGTGGGGCAGAGGGATAGCAAGTGAAAAACAAAGAGGTAAAATGGGAAGCAAGGAAGGAAGAAAATAGGCACTATTTACACAGAGAATGTTTTGCATTGCTTGTTGCTGGGTGTTACTACACTGGTGTCAAACCTTAATGCTAGCACAAAGAAAACCAGCAGCTCAAAGTCAAGAGCTGATGAAAAGCTGTTGCTCCTTTGTATTCCTAAGACCTAGAGTTAAAGCTTGCTACTGAGCGGCTGTCAGTAGAAGGAAGTAGCATGGTGATATAGCCTCATCTGAGTTTAGTGGGCTGAAGGAGAGAAGAGGGATGGGAAGGGGGTGGAATGCTTTGATTGTCCACCTGCTGTTAATGTTTATGACAGCCTGTAGGTGTAGATGAAGAAATGAGAGTTAATAGGAATGAAAACATAAATTTCAGATAGGAATTAGTCGATCTGTGTGGCAAGTCAGAATATCCCTGCCTGACTGATGAGATACCTGTACCTTTCTGTTTGGGGAAAAGTCCCATTTGGTTTAAATCTATTTCTAAGCTGAAGACAAGGCATACTATTGCCGTGGAACATATAGCCTTCATGTTGGAATTGTAAGATTATCTAATATTTTTTTAGTAAGTAATAGTGTTTGCAGTAAATACATAGCATGAATTGAAATAGGCATCAATTCACAGCTGTTGTGCAAGTCTGCAATAGCATAACTTCCTTACCACGTTCATCTTACTGTTCTTACTGGGAAAAGAAATGAGAAATAGTAATGGCGAAATTCTCACAAATTTTGATGTAAATAAGTTCTTTGAAATCAGTATAAAAATCATACTGGCTGTAATGTCATCAGAAATTGAGCATTATCAGCATGTTAAAAAGCATGATTCAGCCAGATTTTTGTAATGCAGAAATTTATTTATTATCAAAATGATAATAAAAAGGCAGCACTACACATAAATTAATCTTGAATATCTGATGTGATAAACATTCTCTTAATCCTCATTTGATATCTTCAAATCACTTAATTAGTAGGCAATTCTTTAACTCAGCCATCAAAGAATGTTGTTGGTCATGGAATAAAAAAGCATGCTTTCATTTTGAGGTTTAATAAAACACATACTTCATTTTCTGCTTTGAATGTAGTGCAGCATATGGACATCAAGGGCAGTTCAATGGGCAAGATTGGATAGGCAGAGCAGTATAGCTGCCTGGTTTGGGATAAATGTATTGCATGATGCTCTAATTGCCATTAACATGGCAGTGCCAGGCCTGATACCTGAACTACCTGCACTGGCAGCAACCCAGAGATCTCAGCTGCAGTGGGTAGTGTAGACATACCCTGCAGGATAATTTCTGGACAAATATATTCATTTCTACATTTACATGTAGATCTATGTGTACAATCTATATGCATTTAAACGTACAGTTTTTAGTTTGGTGAACTGAGCTGTAAACCACTACAAAGGAGAGGGATGACCTGGGTTTCAGTTAATATAGAAGTATGTGGATAGCAGTACTCAGAAAAGTAGGCAATGACATTTCATAATTCAGTATATTTCATAACTCAGTATTTTTCTAACTGTTCTGGCTCTGAGGAAGTGGATGGGACCTGGAGGCATGCACAGATTAGAATATCGTAGAGAGGATTTTCTGCTGTTTTATGTTGGGCACAAGCAGTTTTCCTGGTGTTGGCATGTCATCAGCATTTCTGTTATCAGGAAGATCAAGGGCACCTTTGTGTTATACACTCAGCATTTTAGAACCTACTGTTCCATGCCCCTGCCTTGTTCTGAAGGCATGTTTGATATTTGAATTGCAGTGTAAGGAGCCTTATGTCAGACCACAATATGGCATCCCTTCTCTTGCACCGTAACAGCACCCAGGTGGGAAGCCCTGAACCAGTGAATTGTCTTCTTGTCCATATGGCTTTTAAATGTTTCTAAGGAGGGAAGCTCCATAGCCTCCCTGGGCAACCTGTGTCACCACTCAGTCACCTTCACAGTGAAAACTGTTTTCTGGTGTTTATAGGGAACCTCCTGTGTTTCAGTGTGTGCCCATTGCCTCTGTTCCTGGACACCACTGAAAAGAGCCTGGCTCCATCCTCTTTGCATCATCCCTTCAGGTGTTTATAGGCATTGATGAAATCCCCCTGAGCCTTTTCCAGGCTGAACAGTCTCAGCTCTCTCAGCTTTTCCTCAGAGGAGAGATGCTCCAGTCCTTTCATCATCTTAGTGGACTTGCACTGGTCTCTCTCTGGTATGTCCATGTCTCTCTTTTACTGGGGAGCCCAGAACTGAACACAGCACTGCAGGTGTGGCCTCACCAGTACTGAACAAAAGGGAAATAGCAGATATCAGCTGCTTTGGTTTTTTTCAGACCTGTCTCTTGCATGTATTGTGGTATAAGGCAGCTAAACAGCCTCCGTGGTGAGCTTACTCATAGTGACAGATTCCTGGATTAGTTCAGTTCCATCTCTCACATTTCTGATATGTAATGAATTAAAGCAGACTCTTTTTGATTGCTTTGTGTTGTTTTGGTGCAATTAAAGTTCAGTTAAAGCATGCAATTGACTTACTGATGTATTTTACATTAAAAAATATTTATATTCTTCCTCTTGTACCACCAGTTTGAGTTTCTATTATTCTTGTATCTATTTCAGTCCAATCAGCCAGTGGGATCCCTTAACTTGAAAGCAGTGACTAATTGGGTCAGAACAATAACAACAAAGAAGGAATCCAGCTAACACAGTGAGAGGGTCCCTTGTTTGACAGCTACACAAAAATTGCATCATTGCTGCAATTCCAGCTGCTTGCCAACAAGGAGACTGCAGATCTCTACCATCCAGAATATCCTGCAATACCAAACCAAAAGTATTGCTATCAAATTAAGATAATCCTTTTTATCATATAGCCCAATATTTAGCTTATAGAAATTATGTGGTGAGGTTATCTCCTTCCCTTTGTATTTCCTTGGTCCTGTAGGTTACTACAGTGATACAAATAAAACCATGTGCAAAATCAATTATTTGTTTAGATGTTACCAAAATATAGTCAGACTTTTTTATTTTAAACTGCATTTAATTTAAATTGTAGCCTTGTGGGAAGAGGGTCCACTTTTTTTCCCCCCAATATATGTTCATTGATTGCCAGTACAGTGATGTTTTCATCCAGGCCTAAGTATGTGAAATAACAGGTCACAGCTCTAAAAACTCCAGGCAATAAGTCTCATATTTTCCCTTTTTTCCCTTTACTCCCATACCACAAACCTTCCCTGGACTAATAGTTGGAGAGGAAAACAGGATTTAGAAAAAAATGTTAGAGAGTAGAGTCCTTTTCATTGTTAGTCACATCTAATAAAGGTCTTCTCTTTATCAGCTTTACTAGCATTGTGTCATGGAGACACAGAACAGTCTCCCTGAGAAGTGAACAAATGCAATTTGTCAGATGGGGTTCTGGGTTTTGTCCCAGCACACGTTTAGCAAACTTGCAGTTAGTTGAATCTTATTAATGGAAGCAGCAGCAGCATTGTTTGTAGTTGAAAGAATAATTCAGGAAGTGCTGTCATTTGGGGCTGGTTTTTCTTTGTGTGCTCGTGCATGACTGGTGTCCTTGGCAGCTCAGGTGAAGCAGTTTTGCAAGTTGGCAGCATCTGCACCTGCTGAAACAAGCAGAGCAGCTCTTTCTCAGACATCCCATGTTTCTATAGCAGCTGCTACATTGAAACTAGGCTGCTTTTCCCACAGATCAGCTCATGAGCAGGACAAAGTAGCTGTGGTGCAATTTCCCTAAGAACCTGCTCTTAATGGCAGATGCAGGTAAATTTGTGATGTGCTGTGCTGTGATTCAGGGATAAATGCTCTGTTTTCCTTTGTAGAGAGTAGGCAGCCTTCCAGTGCCAGAAGGCAGGATTAGTAGAGTGCTTTGGTTCAGCTTACTTCCTGAAAAAGACATACCTTCAAGAAAAAATGATTCCTTCCTGAAAGAAGTGTTCAAGAAAACTATTATAGTATATGCTATGTGGTTGATCCCATATGATGAAAATGGGGTTACACAGACACTTGTTAGTAGAGATTTCATGTCCCCAGCATCTGAAACTCCTTCATCCTTCATTTTTTTGCCACCACTGAAAGAGGAGTGAACAATGAGTAAACAGAGAAGGTAATGAAGAGGAAAGCATGAGCCTCTTACAACTGTCTGATAATGAACTTTTGGAAATGGAATTAATAGATGATTTTGTGTTTTACATGTTCTTGAGAGGATGAGAAAACACAAACCTTTCTGTGTGCAAGGTATTTGCTCTAAGTAACAAAAAGAAATTCCTCAAATAGGTGATATGCTGGGGGCAAAAGGTGGTGAAATCTGGAGAGACGGAGCTTGCAGTAACTTGTTACTAATTCGAGCATATTTGCTTTGTGTAAACTTAAATCTTCTTCCAGGACAAAGAAAAAAATGCCCCTGAGATTAAATTATCACAGTGGTCTCAGTTCAGTTTCCAGTTTCATGCTTCTCATTTCTTGCACGCCTGATTTCTTTCACCTTTTTTTTAAAGCTGGTTTCCTAACCTCTGTGTCATGGTAATGTTCAGCAGTGCAGCTGCAGGGAGTTAGCTATGTAAGCAGAGCAAGACGGGGAATGGGTTCTCCTGCCTGTGGAACAACCCTACCCACCTGTTGCTGAGAAGCGTTTTAGGTGGTGGAGGGATAAGAGGTCAGAAGAATGTGTCCTGCACGGTGGGAGAGGTTGGAGTGTGGAACCCGAGCTGTGCCTTTCCTGGCAGTCTGGGCTGTCCCTGGACCTGATCCTGTGCAATGTGGCAGAGCCCTGCTGTCAACAGGAACATGGGCACAAGGGCCTTCAGTCTCTTCTTATGCCAAGTATTCTGGCATCTGGGACATCCAGCTCAGCAGGCTGACTAGGATTTCATAAAACTCCACAAATGCTGCCTCTCCTGTTGGTGCGAAAAGCTTTCCTCACTGTGCTGCTGAAATCTGTATGTTCCTGAGGAATGTTTTGATGATTTGGTGTTTTTTCCATTGGAGAAAAAGTTCTGTTGAGAGACTACTGGAAAAGTCTGCCCTTTGCTATGTGATGTGTTGTTGCACACTGATTATTGAAATCCAGCAGGATATAATATGACAAATTTCAGGTGATAGCTGAGAAGGTGGCAGAACCACTACCAGTCCTGGATATTTAACTTCCTGCTCAAGCTGCAACTTGTTTCTAAAAGTGTACCTTGTTTGTTTATGGAGCAAGAAACAAAACACTCAGAAAGGCTTTGGTTAGCATCCAACTAGACCATAAAGTGTAAAGTAGCTCCAAGAGCTAAATTTGTGAACCTGATTTGTGTGATCAGTAGACAGTCAATAAATATTTGAAAGCTACTTAGTAATATTTAATTGTCTGCTAAAGTGCACAGCTGGGAAGACAAGCATATTCAGCAAAAGCAAATAGTGGTGTATAAATACAAGAAAACCAGTCAAGTGGAATGCTCTGAGCAGCAGTCGTGCTACTGAGTGTCACTAGCAACAGGAGGTGAGGTGGCACACAGCAGGGGTGACAGTCTCTGTGTGCAGAATGGCTTCTGAGCCTCGCCTCTGGTCTCATCAGGGGTAGAAGATGGGAGCAGAAGAACATCCCTTGTGGTCCCTGGGGTAGCTGAGATGCAGTAAGTCTGCTGATAGTTGTTTATCTTCACACTGGCCCTGCCTGCGCATCACAGATATGAAGACAAGCCAACAGCAGCTCTCGTGAGGCTCTGCAGCCATGGCAGTCTGTGAGATGTGTACAGGATCTTGAGGATGCAGCCACAAACCCAATCCACATTCCGTTCTGTTCCTGCCTGGCTGAGGAGGTGCTGAAATTCCCTGGATATCTACTGATCTACTTAGAGCAGAGGTACTTGAGGTAGTTTTAAACAGCAGTGCCTATTGAGCAGTACTAAGAGCAGCGCAAACGAGGCAGAACAGTTAGTTCAATATTACACTGTAGTGCCCGGTGTGGAGTGGTTGTGCATTCCAGTATAATTCTCAGACATTAATATAGTTTCCAATTCTCAAGGACTACTGAAGTGAAGTAAGCTATTGTTTGCATTTTGGCCGGAGCTCTCCAACATGAAGCATAGATTTGTATAGTTTTAGGGAGCCATGTAGGTACAGGTGTTTAAACTGCCTTGATTCAAGGTTGGGAAGGAAGCATTTGAAATATGTCCAAATCCATAAGGGATTTGGGCTTTGGCCACATTTTGGAGAATGGTCTAGGGAAGCAGAGTGGTGGTTCATTTACAGACATTTAGTAAAAGCACAGCGGTATTTCACATCTAGAGAGCTTCCTGTAGATTTCACATATTCATATAAGCATTAAATTTTCTGAACAGTTGTTGGTATGTGGGAACAGATGCCTATTAGTTCACATTAGTTCACAGAATCCTTACATTTTGTCACCGAGTCTTTCATTAGTAATCAACAAGAAATTGCTGCAGCTAAGAATAGACATATCAAATAGTGGTGTCTTACCTCACAGAGGAAAAAAGACCCAGGGGAAATACACCTATTACCTAGCCAAGTACAATACAAATATTAAACTTTAGTATTATTTTTTTTATCCTGTTTTTAGTTGATGGCAAGGATGACTTGAGTGTTCTTCTATATTAAGTCACATACATAACCTAGAGTTAATGCAGTCTTTGTCTAAGAATCAACTCTCAGTTCCAGAGTTAATGAGTAGGATGTTTGCTCCCTCTGTACAGGACGATATGGATATCTGTGTGTGCTCTACTAGCATGTTCTTTTTCCTTTCCTCAGTCCCACTCTTGCCATGGCCCACAGGAATCTGACTGGAAGCTGTAATGTTAACTGTGGATGTAAGATTCATGAGTACGAGCCTGTCTGTGGATCAGATGGAATAACCTATTTTAATCCTTGCCTAGCTGGCTGCATCAGTGGTGGAAACCACAGCACAGGGGTAAGTGCTTCACCCACCATCCACACACAACCCCTGAGTAGCCCCTCGTGACCGCTGCAGATCGAAGATTTCTCTGTTCCTAGCTAAAGAATCCCTCTTGTAAGCTCTCTACAGCTGACTCGTTCATCTCTGTGCCTTTCCATGTTTTGAAAGGCTGGCAATGCTTTTATTGCATGGTCCCAACCCACTTCCTTTAGTTTTGTACCAATTTGAGGTGCAAATTCATTTGTACTAAGTGAATCCTCCAGCTGAGTGAGTGCAAAATGCCATGAGATAGGGATGGCTGGTGTTTCCAGACCCCGAAGACCTTGGTGGCAGTGGCCTGCATGCCTGCTGTTCCTTCAGGGCTTGGGGGGGGTACCTTGAGTCAGTGTCATCTAATTCAGCTTTCTGCCGACACGCCAACATGTCAAACTGTCTTTCTCCGAGTTCAGTCTTACCTTTCAGAGCAGTTTGGGGCTTTTTGTGACTCCCTCTCTGAATTGAAGGAAAAACTTAACTCTTCAGGTAGTTGGAAGTATTTTCAACTCCTGTTTAAATTTAGTTAGGACATGTTTAAAGTCATTGGTGTTTGTGTCAGCCTCGTCATTTTGCCCAAATAGGTCTTGCACCTGCACCAGTGCACTGATAGGTCTGTGGTTTGCCTGGCTAGGTGAAGACTGCCCGTGTATTCTGCTCTTGTAAAACAGTTTGACCAGTCCCATGGCCCTTTTCTAAACCTCTTCCAGGCTAAATGAAAGTTGTCATGAAACTCAAGAACTGAAAGGATGTTAATAATCCACTTTCTTTCTTGGAAATACTTGTTACAGCCCAGCATTCCAGTTATGCTGAACTGGAGAAGGACATCCTGCTGGTAAAACCAAACCATGGAAATTTGGCAGTTTCCAGGACTGGGCACAGGAAGACAGTTGAAAAGTAGAATCTGCCTTGAGTATCAACAGAGCATTATGGTCATATTAGTTTCATTAAAAAAATGAACTCTTTAATTCTTCTGTTATGGAACTGTCCTTTAAAAAGGGATAGTTAAGAAAGACAAGAAGTAATGTAAACATTGATTTTCTTAGGGCTTGATTGTGCTTTCCAGAAAGCTTACTTATAAAGTATCAGCCTCCTGATTTGCAGTCCTGAGCTAGCCTGTGAAGCAGGAGGATGTTAGGTCCAGCACTGTGCTTTCTCAGATCCCCTGGATAGTGGTCTGAAAAAGCATATTCATACATAGATGCCACTGAGAACAGATTAGTTTCCTTTAAATGTTTTTTTTTCCTTTTTAGATTATCCTGCTGGGTTTTAGTAGAAAATTGTTTTGACCAATTGGAAAAGCCTGCAGTGTGAGCCTGTGGTTAAATTTCAGTGTCTATATAATCTGTGTTTTCCTGAATTGACACATAGGCTTGATCTTTGTTGCATTTCACTTAATATCTAACTGGCACTATTAATTTATTTAGTAGGCAAATACTCTGGGAATATGTGGTCTTCACTACAGATTTTGAAACATACTTTTGCATCTTACGATTTAAGAAAAGATGTTTTGTGGCCTGAAGTTTTAACTCAGTAGCTAATGGTGAACAGAATAGGGCTGACATTGCTTGGAAAAGGCGCTTTTTTTTTTTTAATGAAATAATCCTTTTGTAGGGTACTTCTAAAAACAATAAATGTAGGTTAATGCCACTGTGTAACACACAAAATGTTGCTAAAGTATAATATTTGGATTTAAGTTTATGGCATAGAGTGTTTTCAAAATTAACCATTTAGGAGTTCAGACTAAGAGGAAAGGACACCAGTGGACAGTTCATACCTGTTTTATATATATAATATATATTTATACATATATCTATTCCTATACTCTTAACATTTCTGCCATGATATGTCTGTCTCTAATACACAGACTTGGTTTCACTGGTGATGAACCAAGATTGTGTAGTAAAGAGGACTAATTTCTGTAGAATTCCTATTTGACATTTTCATTTGGAAACAGGAAGGAGTTTAGGGTGAGGTACTGCAGAAAGAAATCAGATACTCAGGATATTAGAGTGGAGTGCTGCCTTGGGAAACCAGAATCTGTCATTGGCTTTGTTTCTAAGCAACGCTGGACAAGTTACTTAAACAAAATTTCTACAGTTGGTCGTAAGTCTTGTATTCTTCATGTTCTGGACGATGAACATGAGCAATAAGAAGTGCCACTTGTAGATGCACTGCCTAAATCTGTATTTGAAGGCATGAAAAGTTACATTTAGAATATATTTAGCTGGGTATAATGGAAAATGTTCTGAAAAAAAGGAATCCAGTTGTCTCAAATTAGTCACCTGTGTTTGTGAAATTTTTGATCTGTTTCAGTTACTTCACTCCTGAGATAACATCAAATAAATAGAGATAGCAGCATCAATACCTCATAAATTTTGAAGATAAACGACTCCTTTTTGAAAGAGTTAAACTATAATAGTGAGTGCTGTAGAAAAATCCAAATGAACTGTGAGTCATTCCATCTTTGTAGTGGAATATTTTTAGTGTGAGGAAAAAAATACCTGAAGTCACATTTTTAAATGGGAGGTAAAATACTGGATAAACAGATACATTATTAAGATGTTCAGCTAAGTCCCATAGGGAAAAAAGTATGAGGCTACGTGATGGCATGGATGCATATAAAGGTATACATTAAAATTGACAAAACAGCCATGTTTTGGATACGTCCTGATGTCTTAAGTGCTGAAATTTACAATCTTGAGATGATTTTGTAGCGTCTGTGCATGTGGGGTCTAAGGTTTGATGAGTGCAGAAATTGAAACAAGAAACTTCTTCCTATAACGTCACATATGTCCCTGATCTTCTTCTGTAGCACTGGAATATTCTGATCTGCTACACACCCCTTTGCTATTTGATCAGATGAAAACAGAAGTAGCATAAATGTGAAAGATGGCTATTTCTGATCTAGTTCTTCCTCACCTTGCTCAGATCAGAGTCCCCTTTGCCTGTGAAATGGTACTTCTTTATTCAGTCCTTCATCTTAATTTCATTCTCTTTGTTCATTCAGGAATCTCTCATGTCCTCCAGTCTCACTGTTTTAGTCTCTGCGTTGCCTTTATTCTCTGTTTCAGCTCCTGTCCAGAACCACACCCATATCCAGATGGAAGGTCTTGAGCTTCAAGCCTGAAGTGCAGCTTATTGCTCTTTGACCAGATCTGGGTAGCCTTCCATTAACATGGCAGAAGACATTGCCTGAATATGAAAGTCAGCAGTTGCTAAGTTTCAGAATATGGCATTGTCACTGCTGCCTGAAGAGCGTTTCCTCACATTTTTTGTAGTACAGTAGAAACAATATTTTTCTCTAGCCTACCTGTTGGAAGTGATTGAATTGTTTTGTCAATATTTCCCAAATATATTCCAGATTTTTTTTTTAAACTCAGACTAAATAAAGCAATGGAAAGGCGACCTCATCATAGAGAGTCCTGGCCAGCTTTAAAATTACTTGGAGACGTAACTTCGCTTGTGCTTGGGGTAATGATGCTGAAGGCAGAAGATTCTCAATTGAGAAGTACCACAGGACTGTCGTACGATGTCTCTATGCAATGTCTTCCTTACACATATTTTTTATGTGGAAATGTTCTTTTTTGCTCTCCCAGGTCAGAAATTACACAGAATGTGCCTGTGTGCAGAGTCGCCAGGTGATCACTCCGCCGACAGTGGGCCAGCGCAGTCAGCTCCGGCTGGTGATTGTCAAAACCTACCTGAATGAGAACGGCTACGCGGTGTCTGGGAAGTGTGATCGAACCTGCAACACGCTCATCCCATTCCTCGTATTTCTCTTCATTGTAACCCTTATAACAGCATGTGCCCAGCCATCAGCAGTCATAGTGACACTCAGGTGAGAGCTCACTTGAGTTCTGTAAGTATTTTTGCCGTGCCTGCTATCACCAGCGCCTGTCAAGCTTGTGTGTCATAAAAAGTGAATAGAATGGGGCTGACAGGGATTGGGTGAAGCTTGTTTGTATTTAGAATATGTGATATGATAATCCACTTTACGAAACATGAAGTGCACAGTGAATTCCAGGTGCTATAAAGAGAAAACAAGCAAAACATCATGGAAGAAAATGATTACTCCTGAAAAATTTTCAACCTTCTTAGAGCGATGGTTTTGGATTTTCAAATGCAAATAAAAAAGTTAGCACTTAAAATTATCCTTTTCTCATTCTTAAAATGCTGATTCCTGCCACATGCCTGGTTTTGAGTCTTCCTTTTTTATCTTTACAAGAATTTTGAACTTGTACTGTAGTAGTGGTGTTATTGCCACTACTCTAAGGATAGAGAACACACTGCCTTTGTAGGTAAAAGGCAGTGGTATTTATTTGTCAATTTGAAAAAAAGCATTCATTTTTGGATTTGCTTTTCCCATCTCTGCCATCTAGGTTGATAAACATAATCATTCCCTGTAACATCTTTGTCCATTTAAAATACAGCTCCTGTAAGTGAAGTTCTGCTGATTTTTAAGGAAAAGTGAGCTGAAAAAATATAATATGGTTATATTATATAAATATAATATAAATATAATATAAACTGCTAAAATCTGTATTTGTATAATCTATGTTGCTGCTGTTTAAAGAGAAGGAGGAATTAGAGGAAAATTATACAATTATTTGCTAGAATCTACAAAGCATACACATAAGCATTGGTTCTGCTGGTAACAGGAGGACAAAGAATGGTTTAAAGATGTCTATTTGGTTTGGGATCTGAAGATGAAGAGCTCAGAGTTCAGGAAGTAAGTTCTTTTCAAATGAAGACGAGATGGAAGATAGAAAAAATAGAATAAAATAGTTCAGTTGGACCTACAGTGAGCGCAGACTTGTAGAAGCTGAAGGGACTTGAAGGGACATTAAAAATTACCTAGTTCCAACTTGCTGTTGTGGACAGGGACACCTTTCCTAGACCAGGTTGCTCAGAGCTCTATCCAGCCTGACCTTGAACACTTCCAGGGATGGGGCATCCACCACTTTCTCTGGGCAATCTGTTCCAGTGCCTCATTCCCCTCACAGTGAAGAATTTTCTTCTAATATCTAATCTAAACCTACTCTCTTTCAGTTTGAAGCCATTGCCCCTTGTCCTGTCCCTACATGCTCTGGTAAATACTCTCTCTAATCATCCAGTCCAACTGCTTGACCACTGCAGAACTAAGCACAAATGAAAACCTGTTAGTGAGGGCATTGTCCAAGCACTGACAGGCATGGGGCTGGCTTCCTCTCTAGGAAGCCTCTTCCAGTGTTTGAGGTACTCTTCAGAAGCACACCCAGAATGATCCAGATGGAAATGGGCATCCTGTCCATGAGACCAGGTTAGAGCTGATCTGAAGTAAATCCTACAAATGCTTGAAATACTTGTGGTGTACCTGTCCCCTGTCTCAGCACTAGCTGTTTAGCTGCATTAATTGCTAACATAGAGACATCTTTTGTCCTGGTTTTGTGTAAAATCTGTCTTCAAATTGAGGTTTTTTTAAAACCAGTCTTGGGCCTTTTATTTCTGTGAGAATGGTCCTCCCGACCAAGTGGGATTTCCTTCTGGTAGTGTTGTCTTTAGATCTTCACTCTGATATTCTGGGAGAAATTTAGCCCCCTATAAAAATAATAAATATGGCAAATCTTTGTAATAGGTCACAGAACCTTGGAAAACATGAGGCAGGTCAGGACTCAGCTTTGGTATCCTTAGGCTCAGTCATGAGCACAGCTGAGAAACACTCTGGCAGGAATCTTTGTCTCACCCCCTCCAAGGACGAGCACTCTCTTGCTGACATTTTCTCAGCTCAGGTGGCTGAGGTTTATGCAGGAGCCTGCTGCTGACACATGGAGGACTGTGCTGTGTCACATTGTGGAATTTTGTCTTCCAGTTTGCTTTTCAAAAAATGCACAGAAGGGATGTAAAGATCACTGTTAGGACACTGAAGTCAGGCGCTTGGGGCTTGCACATCAGAATTCCAGCTGCTCAGCCTTACCTCAACTCTTGCGTGCACAGCATCATTATAATTCAGAGACTTGTGACTTTATTCCTTCTGTCTCTGGATTTCCCACATGTAAAACAATACTAATTAAAAAACGTTGCCCTTGCATTGCAATTATGCAAAGGCAAATGAAGATAAATATAGCAGTGAACCTCACAATAGTGAGGGACATAAGTCACGTAAGGGACATCTCCAACAGGGTTTTGTAATGTTCAGTACCAAAATTGGTGGCTCACACACATGGACAGTGACACCTGCTGTCCCAAACCACGTATAGTGCTTTGTGCATCAGTCCAAGGTCTGTGGCCCAAGTTGGTTCTCCAATTTCTCAATTTCTTGACTTCAAAACTTGATTTTACAGCTGCATCCCTTTGACTGCAGACTTTTTGTGTGTTTTTATAGTGTATTTCAGTGTCATTAGAAGCTGTCTATCTTAAGACCTTTAGATTTAGAATTAAAAATATTTTAAAAGCAGTAGGTAATTTGTGGTTTGCTAAAATTGTAGTTGCAGTGTGGAATCTTGTTACTTTGTATCTAGTCTTTTTAAGCTTGACATTTTTCTTTTGAAACCAGTGGAAGGAGTCTTGTATTATTTGAATTGAAAAGATATTTAAGAGATGGTTTGGATGTTTGTACTGGTATTTTTCCTAAAGCAATTCCAAAATGCTTATGGTACAAAAAAGATCCGTTAAATTCAGAAACTGAGTCCAGCTTTCAGCAATTTAGTTATCCATGAATTTTAATTTACCTCAAAAATACTAAGAAAAATGAATTAAGACGTATGAAATAATAGAAGGCTATCATGAGAAGCCATAAACATTTTGTGTTGATTCTCTAAATTTCCTGAATGGTTTTGGATCAAATTCTTCAGGCCTTACACAGGTAAAGAAAAGTCAAAAGGCCATGACTTACATTTTGATTAAACAGATTCAGGAGGGGCTGGCTGTATTTTTTCCTAGCAATAGGAGTAGAAGCTAAAGAGAAGAAATTTAGACAAAGATTATCTATAGCTCAGAAAAAAGCCATGAGGTAGAGCCAGAACATAGCAGGATGATTATTGGTTATGACTGTTTCTTTACTGCTGTTTTCTGTTCACCTGCTAGGTCTGTGGAAGATGGAGAGCGGCCCTTTGCACTAGGAATGCAGTTTGTTTTATTAAGAACTCTTGGTAAGTCTTACAGTAGCTCAGCATTTCCATAAAGGCCATGTTCAGCTTAAATGCACCATAAAAGTATTAAAATTCCATAAATCTGCAACTAATTGCTTGACTAACTGTATTAGGAACCTAAAATTAATAACTTCTGGGAACATTGCATCTGAAAATGTGGTTAATTTACTTTTTTTGGTTACTGACTTTCTAGAACAACATTGTTCTCCCAGAAAGATACATTTTTACAGTTGCAAATTGTATTTAAAATTTAATAGTTACTAAATATTATTTTATAAGGATTTTTTCACTTTCAGAAACAGATTTTTGTTGCTTTTAGCAATAATAGGTTTTTTTAATTTCTAAAATAAGCATTTGTTACTTAATATCTTAATGTCTTTCTTCTAATATTACATAATGTCTTTCAAGTGTTTCAAAGCAAAAATGGATAAATGTTAAAAGTCCTTATTTTTCAAAGCATTCTCTTTCAAGCTCTTGAATTTCTAAAATCCTGCCCATAGAGAACACTCCAGGTGTTCAGCTACTATGAAATACATGACTAGAGCAAGCAAGGTCTATTGTAAGATAACAAGAGAAGCCCATAGAGCTGTATCTTCAGGTTTTGTTTGAGGAAGGATGTTTCAATCTCGTCTTAAAGACGTATTTCTGGAGAAAGCGGGAGCATTCAGTGGACTGGCTGCATTTTTAGCTGCCTTAGAAGTTAGTCTGTTTCTTAGGAAGATGTATTTAAAAGGAAATTTATAATCCTAGTGGTCTTACCACTTACATCTGTCTTCAAAAACAGCAGATTGAAGTACCTGTTGGAAGGTGCTGCTGCATGGGCTTCTTTGTTTGAATTCTCTCCATTTGTGGTAGGTTTCATGTGTGAGATAAATAGTGTTGGTGGGAAGACTGGCTGACCGGTTTTCCATGTTTTACATTTCATGTGAGAACAGCAGTGTAGAAATCTCGAAAATGTTCAACCTACACTCTTTGGCTGAGGCATATAGTTTCTTTAGAAGTTTTCCACAATATGCTAACACATATTATTTCTCTTGCTATTTTTGCTTCAGCTTACATTCCCACTCCAATTTATTTTGGGGCTGTTATTGACACCACGTGCATGCTTTGGCAACAGGATTGCGGAGTACAAGGATCTTGCTGGGAATACGATGTCACCTCGTTTCGTTTTGTCTACTTTGGGTTGGCAGCTGCTCTCAAGTTTGTGGGATTCTTTTTTATTTTCCTGGCCTGGTATTCCATAAAGTGTAAAGAAGAACAACTGCAGAGACAGAGTTGGAGGGCTTCGCCGGTGAACACTGTGAGTGAGATGGTTGGACAAGCTGGACCCCAACAAAACTATGCACGGACTAGATCCTGCCCCACCTTCAGTTCCCAAGGAGACACCAGTGTAGCACAAGGAACGAACTGCATAGCACAGACCTACCCCGGCCCTTTTTCAGAAGCAATAAATTCCTCAAAAGAAAATGCATTGGAAGAAGTCACTGTTGAGATATAGACCCCTGGCTTGGTAATGTAATACTTAGTTTTGTTGGTTGACTTAATTACGGCGCCTTGTAAAACACCTGTGCCTTCTATTTTTAATCTAAATGTAACATGGGATAAAACCAACAAAGCTTGATGCAAACAACCATAATATGTTCCTGAGGGCTGGATACCTCAAACCAACCCGAGTTCTTATTTCTCCCCTCCTGACAATGGAGTTTTAAAAATTGTGTTT
Source organism: Corvus kubaryi (assembly GCF_017639235.1). Classification (NCBI taxonomy): domain Eukaryota; kingdom Metazoa; phylum Chordata; class Aves; order Passeriformes; family Corvidae; genus Corvus; species Corvus kubaryi. Next base: position 3,151,496 of record NW_024581127.1, on the reverse strand, counting down.
GTAATTATTTCAGATGTGTCCATGAAATGTCCATGCTCTGATCTAATACCGTTGTAAAGTTGAGGTGTTATGAACAGCAGAAGTCAGTGGAAGAGTGACAAAAACTCATATTGTTGATGTCTAGACTCAGAAAAATGCTTAAATGTATTGTCAACTTCATATCCTCAAATTGTATTTTTAAGAGATGAGTAATTACTGTGAGTTCTGCTACAAAGCACAACCGAACTTATTTAAACTATGCAACTTACTTGGATAATTGTATGTGCAGCAAATTAAGTTTAAAGCTTGCTTTTAAAGACATTACTGCAACTGAATTTGAAAGGGGCTATTTTCAGGCATAATCATTAAATTAAAAAATAACATAAGGTTTAAAGTACTGTTAATAACATGTCAAGCCATACAAGAGTTATGCATCAGGTAATGTTTGCAAATGTTGAGTTGTAACATCTTTATCCTGTCAAAATGTGCATTAATTTTCACTTGATGGGATGTAGTAATTCTTTACAAAGTATATAGGATACTGTAATGCTTGAAGTAAAAAACTTCAGTATTGGTTTATAGTAACATTAAGATGTAGGAATCATACACACATACCAGAGTAGATATGTGCATATTTCTGTGATGTTATTTGGATGGCTGTTAATAGCACCAAATCCATACTTTCCTGAAGAAGAAAACAGCTGGTTATAGCTTGATAGGAAGTTTGGCTGTCCTTCCATGCCAGTCTAGTTCAGCTTCAGTGGGAAAGTCCCGAGGGAGAGCCAATGGCCTGGTCTGGTGTCTGGGACCTGGTGGGTCCCTTGCAGCCAGCAGCAGCAGAGTTCAGGCGGGTGCTGCTCCCACCTGCTGCAGGAGAGAGCAGAGGAGCCTCTCCAGAGGGCTGCGAGCAGCCTGCCCACCGTGGTGCCAGCTAGGAGGCTCTCCCTGCACTCCTGGCGCCGCCGAGGCACTGAGCACCCTGGCACCCAGGGCAGCTGGGAAGGGAGGGCTGGCTCAGACCCTCTCTTTTCTGCCACACTTCTGCCTCTCCGGCTGCCTGGTGCTGGGCAGGCTGGTCGGACAGGCCTGGAGATCCTGGTTGTGTGGTTTGTCCCACACATGGCAGCCTTTCCTTTTCTCAGCTTCTCTGAAAGTTCCTGTGAAGGCAGAGGGTGAGTTTGTCTCTCCTTTGGCCTTCCAGGTGAAGAGCTAATGGGAATTGTCAGCAAGGGTGGACTCACAGGATGTGATGTGGCCTTTGCTTATTCCAAATTACTGTAGTGTGTTCTCTCCCCGGGAGATGCTGAGACTTAATCAAATGTGCTTGGCATTTCATTTCTTGCTCTGGAGGCTTTGTGGTGCCATGCTCATGAGGTACTAATGATGTCTCAAAGGGCAGAAAATTATTTCAGTTGGACACTAGGAAGTCAAGGCTGTGTTGTGCCCTGCAGGGGAAGTCTTAGAAGTGTAGGAAATTAAAAGCAGTCTTTTAAGAGGACTCAGTGATAGTCTGGTTTGGATTTTGCTGAGTAGAGAACTTGTGTGAAAATAAATAGGAAAGAGCAGAGCTTCTACATATTTTTGAACAGAGCTATTCCTGATTTAATTTTTCAACTTAGAATATGTATATTGATCAAACATTATATGGAACCACATCCTTGAAAATAAAGGCAGTACTATCCTTGGCATCCACTGAGTTGTCCTGGGAAGAGTAGATTTCCCTCTCTGCCTTTGCCAACTGCCTTTAGTCATGACCTGGATTCTCTTGACCAGCACATGGGACTACCCATGGGGCTGCTTATTTCAGAATGTCTCAGTCCATTTATGTAGTTTGTAACAATTCTTACTCTTTGTGTCTGGAAACTCAGATTTTTCTACCCCAAACATTTTTTGATTACTTCCTACTATTCTGTCCGTATTAACAGCTTTTTTCGGGTTAAGCCTGAGAATGTTTTTTCCTTTTATGCAGCCACCAGATACAACGTGTCCTCAGTCAGTACACATTCTCTGAGATGTTGGCTTCTACACTTCTTGTCTCAAGAAATAAATTTCCTTGGCTCAAAGGTGTTTGGTGTATATATATGTGTGTATATATATATATATATATGTATATATATGTATATATATATATATTTCCTGTAGGAGATCAGAATAGATGACAAAAATATTTCCTTTTGCTCCAGTCTCAAGTACTTGTTGCACCAAGAATTTTCTGCCATGGCAAAAATTGGCAAAGTAGTGGGACAAAGTGTAATTGCAGCCCAGCACTCAACCATTTTTATTACTTCCTCATTTTAATCAACACAGGGAGAAGTGAAGACTGACAATCTTTTCAAATACCTCAGAAACAGAGCATATAGGGAATTGTAAAAGACTGAAGATTAATCATCTATCCTGATCTCTTCTATTTCATGCCTTGTGTGCTTCTGTTCCATACAAAAACCAAGGGAGAGCAGATTAGAATTGTCAGGAACTAATGGCACTGATACTAAAGAATGAGAGCGATGAAAGTGACACTTCTGCAGCTGCTGCTGCTTCTGAGCTTTCAAGGGAATTCAGAGCTTGTTGCACTGGAGACCATCTATTTTTTAGGATATCCTGACCCTTCAACTTCTAAGAACATTCATATTTTCTAAATGGTTGAGAAAGTGAAATGTAGAAGGAAAGAGGCTAACTTCAGAGATACTGAAAAAGCCTTCTTTACATCATTTCAATTTAAATTTTTAATTAAAAATTAAATTTTAATTTTTTCTTTGAGAATTATAGGCAAAGCAAAATGTAATCCTTTATTTTTCAAACAAATTCGTTCCTGTTTTTGAATATAGATAATTTTGGCAATGCGAATAAATTTCTATAAAATCAATTAAGTCAGTGTCCTCTGAAAGAAAGAAAACCCAAACTCTGGCCAGTTTTTGATTGATTCCTGAAGGAGGGTTTCTTGTGAGTAAGCTGTAATAGTCTAAACTAAGCCAATAAAGGTATGCAGGGGAAACATATCAGCTTCCTAGAAATGTCAGTTCCAGCATTGTCACTGACTGGTGGTGTGACCTGCTGAGCAAACACGGTGTTCTGAGGCTGTCACTGCTGGAGGAGACAGAATCTCTAGACATGGAGTGCATCCCTGGCAGTAGTCACAGTCGACACTTGGTGCTAAACTGACTTCACAAGAACTAAAGAGAACTTTGCCTGTCATCCAGTGCAGGGGCCCATGCTGTCTTCCTCCTGTGAAATCCTCTCACCACAGAACATAAAATTCTATTAGGCTGTAATTTTTGCCACCTTCCCTCTCTTTTTAATATCGCTTCTTAATTTGTACTGTTAGCTATGCATTCATTATGGCTCTGATCCAGCAGAAAACTTAAATATGTGGGTAAATTTATATGCTTAAGTCATGCACTTAAAAATAATGCACATATGTAAGTATGGGACTGAATCCTGTCTGCATTCAAAAAGGAATTCCTTTATCCAAAGAGTATTTCTATGATGAGCTTTTCCTCGCATGGATTCAGTGATAATTGTAACCAGAATAGCAGAAAATAGCACTTGAGTACTCTCCTGTGGCATTCAGGTGTGTCTGCTTACATATCCAGCAATGGAGGAAGGCTGTCATTTTCAAGTAGAATTCAAATTCAAAATATTTTGTGGGAGTTTGTCTAAGATTAATTCTAGCTCTTCCTGCCATTCACTTATTTTATGAATTTCTGGCTGAACACCTGTGTGTTACATGGGGAGATAGTTTAAATAAAGGCATCTTTCTGACCTTAGAGCCAATGAAATTGCTCAAGTAATGCTGTAGACTCAAGTTGTGCCCTTTCACAGGATTTGGATCTAGAGGTTCAGATGACAAACTGTCAGTATTCCACACAAACAGAGCAGAGCACTGCTTCAGAGAGCATGTCTGGGACAGGGGTCAGCACCTTCTGCACTGGTCTTGCAGGTTTTCCCCCAAAATGCCTGAATAATTGCTGCCTTACTACATTTTTCTGTGCATGTGATACCACTTCATGGTGTTATATTGATATAAAACTGATGATAAATAGGTCCAAAGTGTCTTACTGCTATTTTGTAGCCAGATTCTTTGCCTCATCAATCAATGCTGAGGCTGAAGAACTAGGCCATACCTTGGGCTGGAAGTTAACAAGCTGGTGCTTTAGCGAGTGTGTGTGAACTAGGGAACATCAAGTGCTTGTTTAGCTTTTATTCACTCTATTCACTGGTTATTGCTACTATTTTCAGAGATCAAAGACAAAAAACTTCCTGAACAAGTTTATCTTTTTCTGTTTTCTCAATAATGTGTCTTGTACAATGGCTTAGGAGATGCCATGCTGCATGCTTCGGAATCTGGCTTCTGCCAGCTGAAGCTATCCAGCTGTGGTTGCTTTCCAGGGCTTAAAACACCCGGTAGCAGAGATTTACCTGGACCATAATAATCATTGCTTTGGACAGTGTTTTTGTTACTTGGATATTAAACCTGTAATCAACACATTTCACATACTGGACTTGATTTTTGGACACTTTCATCTCTTTAGAGTGCTTAGAAAGTGAGCAGTCAACGTCACAGTGGTAGATTTATTCTTTGGCAGGGAATTAGGGCTTTCTTCTTTTTTCTTTTAACATCTTGTTTGACAAATAACAGTTCAAAAGGATTGCATGTAAACACTGTCACAGAGTAGAGATGTGGAACCTTCAGTGTGAGGACAGGGTATTGCCAGGGTTCACATGATTTGTCTTCTTTACACTGAGTATCACTAATACATGTTACTGTGTGCCCAAAGGTTTGAAAGCCTACCTGATCCTCAGGAAGGAAATTTTTCCTGTATCTTCCTCATAATTTATTGTGTAAATCAAGGAGGAAAGTTAACACTACCCATGTCCTGTGGCCATATCCATTACATTAAACAGCAGTTAATAACTAAAGTTAGTAACTTTAGCAGTCACCCTTCCAGTCCTTCAGTTAAGGTATTTTTTTATTAATACAGCCTGTTAAACACAGACATAACTCTGCAATTTCAAAGTAGCTCCAAAGTTTTCTTGACTTCAAGTGTTACAGAACAGATGCTTATTTATCCAGGTACCATCCTACTGTTTTAATTATTGCATTATCCGTTGTGAGTATTGTATTTTTTTATTTTTTCAACCTCAAAGCGGTTGTCACAATGTTATTCTGTAACAATGTTATGTTCATTGTATAGAATAGATGAAAAGCTGTGAAATTAATGAAGGGCTACAAAAACATCCAAAACATTGTTCACCTTGAGGAAGGGTGAGACAGCTTCATAATCTCTGGACAAATGACTAAACAACACTGTGGTGCTAATAGGTACTGAAGTATTTTATGATGTATCCACTATGACTTAAATGACATATTCAAGGCATGTCAATGATGCAAGTGCATGTGTTTCTGTTCCTGAAGTCTGGACTGCTCCGACAAAGACAGTGTTTGTAGTTCTTGGTGGGCCAATTCCTGCCTAGCTCTTCTGTGGGAAAGTACTTTCAGGAGTCTGTGTAGGATCTGGCCCAGCACTAACAGGTAAAGTAAAAGCTACACAGACCACAGAAGTCTTGTGTTCAATGTATTGAGCCTGCTGTAGCATGCTACTTTATTTAGTTGCTTTGCTTAAGCAGGGGCTAAAAATAAATTCTATAGTAATGATAAGAAACACTAGGCTAAATTCTGGAACCACTTAACCAAGCAATGTTAGCAAGGGTTTGAATTAAAATGAGGATTGAGATCTGAAATGTGAATGTTCATAGAATATTGGAAAGAGAGGGGCAGAATAAGAGCAAATTCTATCTCTAGGAATGGAAAAAGGCCAAACCTGGTTGACTTTGAAGTGAGCTGTGATTTACAACAGAGGGGTTTGGTTTTACAATCTTGAAGACAAAATTTTTTCCCTTCCATTTTGAATTCTGAATCGTAATTTTTTTGTGTTACTGTACCTGGGCTGCTCATGCAGGACAGGTGTCTGTATTCTCAGTAGTACTGAAAGTACTAATAGCACTAATCACACTTCCAACTAACAAGCCAGAAATTTTACCTCTGTAGCAAACTCCATGTTGGAAAACTTGGAGGGAAATTTCAAAACAAAACAAAAAAATATGTACAAAATGATCCAAAGCTCAGTTTCAGAACAAAAAAGAAAATTTTGCATCAGTGAGATTGACGGTTGAGTGGAGGCTTTCCTGAAGGAAGGTTCCTGCTCTTTTCACCAGCTGAGCACATGGGAGTTTGGCCCCTGGCTGCAGTGCATACCTCTACCAAATGATTTGTGCAGAACAGCAACAGTCTGGGTAGTATAGTAGGAGCATGGAGTGGGCACACTGCCTGTAACTGTTTAGTTTTTAAAAAACTCATTATTAAGCAAATGTGTAGAGTATTAAGGAAATTTGTAGAGTATGTCTGACCGTATGAATGTGTGGCTGCTGTGCTGTGGTAAAAAGAGAATAATTGGTTTATGCTGGGTATTTTTGCATACTTTAGGCTCCTGTATGTTTTTTTTTAATTGATATTTATTTCTCAGCAGAGCTTAGAATAATTTTAAAGTTGTATAACCCAGGATTTAATGACATCTACTGTCAGCATCTGTTGTAAACATGTGTTTACAAAACAAACTCTTGAATACTTGATACTTGGAAATAAAAAATAGCATATCATGTTGATTGGGTCCACATCCTCTTTCCCAGTTCAAAGTAAGACTTAAGGTGTTTTCATTTCCAATACGTATAACCAGACAAAAAAGCATCTCTCAGATCCCGCTGCACGTCACCAGTGTCCAAGACCAGAGCTGTTAAAGCAGGGAAGGTGGATGGCATTAGGTTTGGAGCACACCACAGTGCGGGTGCTGTTGCAGGTTGAAGGCCGGCCGGACACAGCGCTCGGCTGGCAGCCCGGAGGGCTCCGGCTCCAGGAGAGGCTCCGGGGGCGCGGCTCTGCGCTGACCCTGCTGCCCCAGCGGCTCCAGGCAGCCCCGGGCGGGTCACGCTGTGACTGCGTCCCCTCGGGTGTCATGCATCGTTTCTGAAAGACTCTCTGGCTCGTACCCCATTTACTGCACATCAGTTCTCACTGAAAAATCATGTTAGAGCACGCAAACAGGATTGGGTTTTGCTGAAACTAAAGGAAGAAGTTTTGTTACAACATCACACGTACCGGGCACCCATGGCTGCTCCGGGCTCAAGTCTGGGCAGATCTTCCTTGGACAGAGCTGTTGCACCTCTTGGCTTCTCAGCCCTGACTGTTTTACACAGATCCTCACTGACTGTGCTTGTGTGACTTCCAATGTAGACAGCTGCAGGCATCTCAAGGGATTTTGGTTGGGAGACTGGGGGTGGTCTGTGCTCAGACCTGCACTCTAAAATATCTTCTCTTAACGGTCACAAAAAACAACAGATGGCTGAACTTCAGAACAATGCTCTGATTCAAATGTTTGTGTGTTTGTTTGGTTTTTTTTTTTTTTGCAAAGCTGCTAGTGTGCATTTACCTCAGGAATAACAAGATTCACCTGTTGATAACAGCTCTAAGTCACGTCCCTGCCCATGGTGGGGGTTGGAACTAGATGATTTTTAAGGCTGCTTCTGACCCAAGCCATTCTGTGATTCTATGTCTAGCTCTGGAAATGAAGCACATCTTTGCTCTTCTGCAGTGCTTTCAGTCTAGGGGGTCTCAGAAAGTGTCTCACACTTTCCAAGGATGTGAGGGCAATACTGGCTGCCTTATTTTAAATTCCAGATGAAACTTTTCACATAACATTGCTACCTCCCAAAGATATGCAAGTTTTAAAGTTCTTCCTGTCCAGCTCCAGGGGCCCTTCAGAAAGTAATGAACTATGTACTGCCTTTCAGAATAGAACATCTGCCACTGCTCTGCACATCACAAAAAGCCATGAAAGTCATCCTCTTGGCCCTCCCCTGGTGTGAGGAGCACTTGCCAATGAAGTCAGATTTAGGCACTTGTTTTGTTCCTGAGCCTGCAACTGCCTGTAAAAGCTTCCTGACAGTCACGCCATGGACTGCTCATGGACTCAACTGCTTCAGCTATGGGACAAGAAGTACTGTGCAGAAAGAAGTGCAAAACATATTGGGACAGCAACACACTGCTTAGGCTGCATACTTAGAGATATGACAGATTTTGGCCTTTTCAGCTGGGTTTGGTTTTATATTTCATGCATGTTTCCAAGAAAGCAAGGATCAGAGCTCACTGCTCCCTTTACCTCTTGCCTACATAATGAGTGTCCTTTATACTTTCTTTCCTCCACACTCCTATAAGAGACCTGTAAAAAAGCCTGCCACCTAGTTTAGAAGATAGGGCACTGTTCAGCTGATAGTTTAGATGAATGAGTACTGTCCTAGAAGGAAGGTAGACAACATTCAAGATGCTCTCTCTTCCATTTCCTGAATGAGTACTTTAAGCTCTCAGGTAAGGAGGAAGGACAAGTGGGGTGAATGGATGGACCACACTGTTGCACCATTCTCTTCTCTGCTCTACCCAAGCATTAAGAGAGAAACTTTTAAAGAATGGAGGGCACACTGTTGGTGCTGGATAATTCCCTGCACAAAGACACAAGACATGGTTGTGTGGGACCTTGCTTCAATTTGCCTTTGTCCTTCAACTCCTCCCAAACTCGCTGGCTCAGCCTGCTCTGCACCCTGCTTTGAAATACATGCTGTGCTTGCTACTGTGCTTTCAGGGTAGATTTCTCTCAAGGCTGTATCTGACATTGCAACAACTGCTTTTCGAAATACTTAGATTCACTCCCTTTCCTGATCCCCACAAACGTCACCTGAAACTTCATGTCTGCAGGAGCATCAGAGTCCAAGGACTATGTAAAAGAAAGAAGAGTTCAAGAAGCACAGATTTAGAGGCTGAGTTTAGGTATGAAGGTAATCTTATTTTCACAGGCCATCGAACAAACATAGAGTTCATGTAAGACAGAGTTTACCTTGAAGGCTTAATTCTTTTTCATGCTGACTCTTGTACAAGGAGACACAACTCCTGGCTAGAGATCTGTGGTTCACTCTTGGTGAGCCCTGCATGTCTGGTCTGTAGTGCTTTGCTGTCCCAGGGACGGCTGTGCAGTGAGGAGAGAAAGCAGCAAAGCAAGGCATGGCTCCATGAAACACTGCGTTACTTCTGGGAACTGCTGGTTGTGCAGCTCGGTGCATGGAGTTCAAGCAAGAAAGGATTTGATGAATTTGGAATTAAAAAAACTAAAATCACAGCGTGCCTTAAACAACAACAACAACAATATACATTACTCACATCTTCAGGAATAATTTATAACTAACAGAATGTTGTGTGTTATTTTGTTACCGGTTTTTAATGTGGATGGATTCTTAAAACTGAAACTGTTAACATATTTTTGAAATAAAACTTATTCAGGAAGGAAACTGGATCATCTGGACTTCTCTGAAGCAGGTAAAGTAAAACACTTTTTATTTCAAGAAATATTGCTTCTAGACTTTCCCGAAGCCAGAATTGTACTATAAAAGTATCACAGAAATATTATACAAGATTTAAAACCACAGTTTGTATCCTAGTAACTTAAAACCTATGTACAAATAGCATCATTCAGGACCATAAATACGTTTTTCTATCAATCCGCCCATGACACATACATCAGATAAAGAACTAGTAATTTTAACATATTTACAGAGTCCATCAAAAGACTGCTTCTTAAAATTATTAAAATCCTACTAAAAGAATCTGCTTTTTAAAAAGTTTCCACTTAAAATACAATGTAATGAATGTAAGTTTAACCTGCAGTGCTTGCAATAGCCAAAAAATACTCACTACACAAAATAACATGTAACAGGTAGGAAACACACCCATGAGTTGGACACTGTGGAATTACATCTGTTTGAGGTAATTCTCTTTAGTTGCTGTTGTCATAATTATTTAGAAATTTATAAAAAAAACAAGGGACAATGTTAAGTTTTGAGTAACAGATTTTCTGAGTCATTTTCATATTATAGTTTATACAATTTAATGTTTGGTAAAGTTCAAGAAAAAATTTAGAATACAACAACAAAAATTATTACTAAACTACTATTGTTTACTCTCATGTGCCTTTTGTGTCTAAAATAATGGAAATCTAACATGATTTTATCATTCCCTTTAATGCCTGTTCAAAACAAAAAAGGAATTCAAGACTCAAAACTATAATAATGCTTTCAAGATACTGTTGAGAATAATAAAAATCAGGCGGGGTGACAAAAACATTTATAAAAACATTTATGTGTTGATGTAAACCTTTCTACCAGTATCAGAAAAAAAAAAAAAAGGTCAAAAAAATTAATGGAATTTTAATTCTGCAATATCAACATATAGGGAAACAATCCAATTTAAACAAATCCTTCTACAGTTAACAATCATTAGCCATACCTTTCTGAGAGTAGATTTAATAAAGCAACAAAAACATGCAATATTTTTGCTAAAATAATATTTGAAGAATCTTTTTCCACAATCCATGGTGTTTACCTCTTTCAGGTCAGTCTGTTTATTGGTTTCACAATTTCACAAGACAACAAGCAAACTAAGAAACTGTAAGGTATTATTAAGGTACTAATAATAATATACTATAAGGTATATTATTACCATTATGCAAATGGTATGGCATACAGATTTTAAAAGTGCATTTTACTTGAAAGCGTGGCATTAAGAATTGCCAGTGGTTAAAATAATTGATGAAAAAGACATTATGCAGGGATATTGGGTGAACTGAAACACTCATTCATGGTGGGATCATTTGGAAATAGCAAAAGTAACTTGAGTGTCCTCTTCAAAGAAATAGCTTTTAGCTTTCAGATAGGGTGCTACTGCATTTGAAAGTTAACACTGTTTCTTTTAATGGAAAACTGGAAATCTTGCTTCCCAGTGTGGAGAATTACAGTGAGAGCAGTGCGTGTGAATAAAAAAATGCACAAATACTGAACTGGGCTCAATTTAGCTGCAAAACATATCTACAATAAACGTGGAATGTCAGTTGTCATGATTACCTTTGTTAGTTTGCTAATAAGAAAAGGAAGAACTTACTTAATGGTTTACAACTTGATCTAATCCAAGGACAGTGGAGCTGAGGCACTGCCCTCTGCATTTAGGATTTGTGAACTTTCTCCTGCAAGACTCTGTTTGGTTTTTTTTAAGAAAGTTCCTGCTTCCTGGGTACTGACAGGTGAATCCCTAATGGATATGTTCACAGTCTGATGAACAAAGGGTTCATCAGACCTCATGGGAAGATACATTTGATCTTCAAATATATCTTCCACAGTGTCACTGTCCTGATGAGTGTCTTTTTGAGGAATGCTGATGGGCTGTAGCATGAAGCTATGCCGGGACTCCAACTCTATCAAGCCATTTCCACTGAAATCCATATCCAAACGGTCCGATTCTTTATCCTCCATCCATTTTTCAGCTGGATGACTATTTCTCCAGTGTGCATCATTCAAACTACTTTTCTCAGGAATATCATTGTTTAATTCAAGTTTCCTCTCCTGACTTAAATTCACTGTGCTCAAAGCAAGGGCTGCAAAGTCTGTTGGCACAATAAGCTGCAACTCTTCTGCAGTCAGGCCGCTGGACTCTTCGGCAGAAGTCATTTCCACCAGGGTGAACAGCGTGGATGATTCGTCCCCATCCCCGTTGCTTCGAGCAGTGTTATTCTTGTCTGTTTTATTTTGCTGGTAGTAACTGTTCAGCAGTGCAAACATTCTATCTACATCCTTCAAGTAATTAGTCCAGTCAGCCAGACTAAGTCTAAAGTTCTGTCTGTATTCATATACACTTTCATTCACACTGTACAAGTCTTCCAGTCCTTGCCAGTCAATGTCGCCAGTGAAATTGGGCAGCTTAGCCTTCCCATCCATCCCATAACTGTCCTCTGTTGAAAGAAAGAATAAAGCCTACTGGTGAACACTATTAAAGGTGCAAGCAAATCTTCCACGTGTGTCTCTACTTCAATTGGCTTGAAAGCACCACTGTTCATAAAGTAGGTAGCTCAAAGTGTAAGATGCTCCACCTCTTCTGTCATCAGATGAATGGTTCTGGCCTAGGATATGCTCACTGCTCCAAGAACCCCCCCTGTCTCCTGCTACATCCTTGGGCTGAGTAAAAAAAGAACAGAATCTGGTCTAATGGGGCTTTGTGATGGCATTCAGAGAGAAGTCCTTCCTCTGATATTTCCAGGTAGGAAAAGTGTTTCAATACACAAATAATCCATTTGCCTCTTGAGCACTCGAGCAAAATATGCAATAACCAAACAATGGTTAAATATAAAAGATGGGACCAATCTGAAAGCCACTGGTCACCTGAACTTCAATACTCACATGAATTTTGATTCTGGGTAGCTTAAAAAATATGATCTACAAACTAACCAGACACATTTGATTTAGTAAATGATAGCCAAAGGGGGTTTTAATCTATTTTGTTAATGTTCATTTTAGTTCACATGGAGAAATTAAGGGAAATAAAACTGTCAAAAATTGGTGCGAATTAATTTATAGGACTGCACCACTTTGTGAAATAGTGTTAAAATATACACAGAGAACCTTCTTAAGGTTTTGTTTTTTTAAAAAAAAGCTCTCAAAAGTATCTTAACAGCCTTTTCAAATAGTAAGTAAATAAAGGGCATAGATATGAGTCTATAAGTAACAATGGAGCTGCACTTTTTATTGATCACAGCCAGAAAATGTGAAGACACAAAAGAATCCCATTTCAAAAATATTTAAAAGTTTTGCTACAGTAACTATAGTGACTCAGATTATCAACTGTGGTGTGAAGCCATTTTATACTGAAAAGTCACACATTATATTATTTAATTCACTGGGCAGACTGGATTCACTGATAAGATTTTATCAACAAGGTGGTCTACAAGGAAAGACAAATCAGGCAATGAAAATGTCTGTCAGGGAAAGTGACAATTTTGTCCTTATAAATGATATTGCATGCAATCTTTAGTAATTAATTCATTGGTAATGATTTATTCTCTTCCTGAAAATTGTATAGGCAGGTAGGCTAGTAGCAATTACTTTAGAACTTCAAATGGCTATAGTCCAACTGTGTGAACTGAGCTCAAATCTTCATCTATATTGAGCCCTGCATCCTACAGATGCTTCTTGGCATCTCCATTAATTTGTGTTCCAAGTTGCCCTTTCTCGTTACTTAAGTGGAACAGAAGATACAACTTGTCTCTATCACAGATTACATTCTTTGCTTCTTACTAGCTTGGGTTTTCACAGTAAAAGAATTTCTCCAATATTTAGTCCATCACATGGAAAGTCAGAAAAATACCATTATGGTCAGAAAAAACCCTTGAGATTTTTTTACAATGTGGGGCCTTACTCTGTTCCCACCAAAAGGAGACCACTTTCCTTATTTGAAAACACCTGAATCTTTGCTCTTAACTGGAAATATTTCACAACATAAAATCTAAGTATTTTATTTTTTTAATATGAAATTCTAGAAATATTTTTTTTTGCAAACATTAGACAATCTTCCTGTTCCACAAAGAAACGCAAGCTTTTTGGATTTGTTTGAACAACTGTGACAGAGCATCTTCTTTCTTTCCTGAAGTAGACAAGAGAAATGAAATCATAGCATGGCCACATGAGAGCCATCTTCATAAGTCAAATTATGGATAATTTGTTTCCTGAAACAAAAGATAATTAAATACCACAGAGGTTTCAAGAAAGAAGATTTACTATTCCAGTGCTTAGAGGCATAAGGGGCCCTAGAAAACATCACGGCAGGGGGCTGCTTTGTCAAGGAATTTAGTCATTAAACCCTCTAAGATATTAACCACAACACAAGTGCAAAAATATACAAATTTTTCTGGTTTACTTCTGTTGGTAGGGGTTTTTTTCTTTTTTCTTTTTCTTTGCCTGTATAGGAAAACAAACTGTTGTAGGGACAGTCAAGTGGGTTGGTATATTATGGCAGGGAACTGAAAAAGAAGTGATGCTGTTTGACTGGTAACAGGTTTGGGGATACACCAGGGGAGTGGGGGGAAAAGCAGCAGCCAGAAAGGTGCTTTTGGGCTCAGAAGAGCCTCTGCTGCCCATCCCCAGCAGTGGGACAGAGGCTTGAGCTGCGGTGGCAGGTTGAGAAGTGGGACAGTCTGGGGACCAGTGAAGAGGAACAGGGTTTCTGAGGAGCCTCAGCAGCAGGGCAATGGGGCTGTACTGCACAGGAGTAAGATCAGCAAGGAGTTTGCTGTATTCCTACAAAACAGCTGAAAGTCTGAGTCAGAGCTACATGGTCCTTCACTCTGGATCTATTTTTTTCCCTCTAAACGTGGCACTGTTTCTGCAATCTCAGAGAAGTTTCACAGCTGGGAAAGCACTGGGAATTGTTCCATGATCTTTGTGTAAAGCAGAGAAAAATAGCTTGTTTGAAGACAGAGATAACTTGTATTCATACATGTTAAACAAATAGGGAAGCAAAGTCTTAAAGTCCTAGAGCTATTTTGGTTGACTGAGCAAGTTACCTCACGGTTTAATTCCACAACTTGCAGTAAGCGTGGAAAGTTTCCCACTGAAATCAAAGCATACAGAGGGAAAGAGAGAGGAAAGAAGAGATTATTTCCCCTGTAAGAAATTTTGTTGCAAATAGGTACGAAACGGGAAAGTGCAGATGAGTTACATTTGAGAAACAGCACGGCAGTGGGTTCCTTGATCAACATTTTGGAATTTCTCAGCTATGATATAGATCCAAAAGAGAAAAAATTGTTGCTATCTGTTCAAAACAAAACTTACTAATTTTTTTGCTGTTTGATTTTTCATTTTTAGATCAAGCTTTAGTTAAGCTTTACTCTCCATTTATCCTACCCTGGCATCCTCTATGATCTGCTCTGTGCCTGTGTTGTCTCAAAACTAAGAAGAGATTTGAATACGTCTCCTTTGAGACTAAAGATAGGTGGGTACAATCATATTCTTGGTGGCTTTGAAAAATTTCAGACAAGCAGGAGAGGAGAGAGGAATGTGAAGTTGACACATCGTGTTATCAACCACATCTGCAGAGCCACACTTTGTCCATCAAAGGACAGAGGTGACACCAGCTCTTCCCTGCTGAAGCTCTCTCTCCCTCTGTGTAAAGCCAACTGCATTGTACTGGCTATTTCCACATGGGCCTGTTGTCCCAGTGTTTTACTGCAACACAGGCTGTGCTTTACTAACTCAGGGCATTTTGAACTGGAAACAGGTCAGAGTGCAGAATCTACATGATCTGAAGGAAGCCTAAGGGGCAGTTCAGATGACTTTCCGTTGTTATTCCATTTGTTTCTCTGCAGGGAGCAAGAAAAGGATCCTCTAGTAGATTGTTTTAATGATTCCTGATAAATGCGGTTTGTTAATTTAATTTTTTGATTTGTTTCTGTTTTGTTGGTTTTTTTTTTTTTTTTTGGTTGGTTGGTTTGGTTTGGTTGTTTGTTTGGTTTTTTTTGTTTAAGAAAAGAAAAACACACTCCACCAAGATGGGGCTTGAACCAAAATGTTGAACCCAGGCATCTGTGTAAATAGAATAACTGGGTGTCTGGAATGTCATAGCACAGAGCAATATTGCTTGTGTTGTATCACACCTGCTATTTATCACAGTAGTAAAATGTTTATCGTATGTTCTTTGGTACCAGAAGTTAAAATGTTTTTGTTACTAAACAGTGTAGGAAGATATACTTTAAGGATTAATCCTGTGTCCTCTACTATTTTAGGCAATCCTACAATTCAAAAATGGCATTTCTGTTAGATCTGTAGTTAAAATGAGAAATGCTTACTTACAAGGATGCCTTCCAATGAAAGACTTAAAATTACAGGGATTACTTTCTATTATTGTAGTAACCAGTTCCCACCAGGCTGTAATGAGCAATGCAAACAGTGGGATATAAACCAAACGTAAGTTTATCATTTTCCTAGATCCCAAAACAACTCAGTTGAAAAAATACAAAATTGGCTGCAAAACAAAATTTTGCTGCTTAAATTGGAGATCTGTACATTGAAATACATTAGTTTAATTGTTCTCTGACTGCTGGAAGCTAATGACAAGCTTCCTTTCAGAAGACCCTGTGAAAAACATTTTATGTAGACTTGTACACCCCTTGGACTCCCTTGTTTACTTTTCAAGTAAGCAATGTGTATCA
This sequence comes from Corvus kubaryi, assembly GCF_017639235.1. Lineage (NCBI taxonomy): Eukaryota > Metazoa > Chordata > Aves > Passeriformes > Corvidae > Corvus > Corvus kubaryi. The sequence goes on along the minus strand of NW_024581127.1, from coordinate 3,135,393 downwards.
GGAGCTGCTCCTCTACAGTGCATAGAGATGAAAATGTATAAAAATGATAAACTGTGAAAAGGAGCCCAGTCTAAATATGACACTCCACAGATGTTAATCTGTTTTTCACCCTGAGGACAAGTACGGCTCAGTGAGCAGCAAGCGCAGTACTGTTAAGACCTGCAGTTTTTTTCAGTATCTTCAGGGTTTTGTGTTATGTTTGACTGGTTTCTCCACCAGGAGACACAGGACTCTGCATGATAAACATGTAGGTACAATAAGTATATTTTTAAAAAGAAAAATGTACTTTCGAAGAGCTGTCTGTCATGTATTCCTCAGGTTCAAGCCTTTTACATATACTTTTTTAGGTATAAAAAACCTCACCTGTTGCCTTTCCTCAGTTCAAATAATACAACCTTTTTAGGAAATTTCATTTCATGCTTGTCTGATCTGGTCTCAGCCCAAAGGAGCCTCATTTTTCTGCCACACTTATATTGAACAGTCTCCTGCTGGCTTCTGAGCACATGCTGCTCATATTGCGCACTGCTTTTGCTTAAAGCGGTATCTGCCAACATTTCCTAAAGCCAGTGAGAAGATTTTGCTTTGCTTCCATAGGTTTGATTAGATTCTTTGTACCCCAGAAAGGCTTGTAAACATATTTGGTTTACATGTGAAAAACAGCTGTGAAGACTTACTAAATAAAACCAGGAAAACACCTCCAACCCATCCAAAATCAACAGGATAACATAAGAGCAACCCAAAAGAGGTGGTTCTTTCAGGGTAATTTTCCTTGGGCAAACATCTAAGAAGTACAGGCATGAAATATGAGCTGTATGAAGTCTTGCTATGACAATGAGCTACGTTAAATGCAGAATGGTAGATCTAAAAAACAATGGCCAAGTTCAATGTAGAGTAGTTAGAAAGTGCATGCATCAAAAGCTATGCTGTGTGCAACATGGCAGGATACAGACATTAGTTGAAATGGACTGGAGTCATGCAATTATTTGGAAAGAAGCTGCTGAGGAGAATAAAAAAGTGTGGATACCTGTGTGGATCATAGCTTCCTCCATCTTTATTTCCTGATATAGGAAAATACAAGAGTAACTTTTGTTAGTGTTTAGAACTTGTAAAACCATTCAAAATGTAGTTTTCCATGCACAGCATCTAATTCCTAAAAAGAAATGTACTGTGTTAAATAAAGACAGAGCTGCAGTCCAACAAAGACTTCCTGGAAGTTTTACATAAAAGAACTGAAAACCCACAGGTTTTCAAAAATAATAAAACCCCCAAACAATTAGATATTGTAAAAAGGAGAAACATTTGTAGATGTAGAAAGAGATACAAAGATGCAACACCACAAATTATGCAGAACAGAGTATTCCTGTGAAAAAAAATAAATCACAATGTTCAATCAACCAAAGTTAAGTGCAACGAATTCCAGAGACAAGAAGTAAAAAAACCAGCTTTTCTTTTACCCAGAGACTCTTGTAAAGAAATATTGCTTTCTTCAAAAATGAAGAAGACTACTGCTGATTAGAAGTTTGAAGTCTCAGTTTTGGTAGGGAACCTGTAGTTGTTCATATAGGCAGACAGCATTTGAAATAAACACTGGATTTAACACCTCACCCAATACTGGGAGGCAAAAGCTAATGAAATAAAGCCTGCAATGGAGAAAAGAGTTATAGCTGTGAAGATTTGCATGTGGCCATTATAGCTCCAATAACGATTTCCCTTCTGCAGCATTTCTGTCAAATGATGGTTTTTGTCATCAACATCAAGATGGCAAGAGTAACCTGTGCAAACTTACAAAGAAGTTTCCTGGTCATGTGGATGTGCAGGATGGTGTATATGGATAATTCTAAATTTTTCAGAGCAACACTTAGGAGAGTGACACTTCATGGATACAATCTGAGCTAAAGTAGATTAAAAAAAAATTAATAAAATGGAAATTAACATTTCTATTTCTCTTGTACCTGTTTCAAGTCCCTTCGGCCTCGGATTGCACTGCTTGTAACCTTGACAACTTCGCAGTTCCATCAGCTGGATGTGGAGTTGATTCAAAATGCCTCTTTCCACTGTGTGAACTGTATTGGTCAGCTGAGAAAGAGAGGAATGAAGGGAAATGATACTTGTTAACAAAAATTAAAAAAAACCCTAGAGGAGCCTGGTGAATGACATTTTGTAACAGGAAAAGGGGTTTACCTGATAGGGATCAGTGTTCATATCAAAATATTCCAAGAAGCCAGTTGCAAACTCACAAAAGAGAAAATTGTGGGTGTCATTAACAGTTCTCAAACACCAGTAAGTGTTGTTATTGGAGCTTGTGCAAGCACAGAAAGAGCCCACTGTAATTAAAGAAACAAGTTATTAGTTTTCAGTGAAAAATAATATGCTTGTTTCTTCTACTAGTACCTTTAATCGCAATAATAAAATACTAGCCTTGCCTTAGATTTTTATTAAGATTTATTTAGATTTGGTTACTGTGACAAGTTGTGAACAATATCAATGTTTTGAACAGACTTCATAAAAATAGTAACTGTAGTATAATACATTAGCTCTTCTTTAAGTTTTGGACTGTGTCAAAAGGACGTTTTTTACCCCATGACTCTTGCTGGAGCATTACCAGAATGCACAGCAATATGAGAATTTTTTTCATAGCTTTTTGTTACTCCACAGTTAACAAGTAATTAGCCAATATAATTGTTGTCTTTAAAACAAAAACCATGCATATGACTACTTTAGAAATATTTTAAAATGTAGAATACATATTAGCAGAAATCCCAGTGCAATCAGAACAGATTACCATTAGGAGACCATTTCTTTCTCCAAATGAAAAGCTGTTCTTAGCAAATTTTCAGCTTCAAGTCAAATATATTGTAACTTAATTTTCACCTGATCTTGAAGTTTTTGAAAAGAAAGTTTTCAATCACTTTTCTTTCTCCACCATCAAAAATGAGAAAAGTGTTGTTTGTTAATGCCGAATACTGAGAAATGTTGAAGTATGTCTCAACAGAATAGTAATCTGTATACCATGAAGTTTAAAGAGATTTAAAATATGCTTTACCTCTAATATTTTGTTCATATACACAAGTGCTATGCAGTTGTGATTTTGAAACTATTTTAGCATAAAAAAATGGAGTAATGGGAAGAATTCATAAGGGACAGTATCTGCATTTTGGTCACGATAAGTTGTTTATTACATACTTTGAAATAAAAACGTTAAAATTAAAGTAGACCTTTTATGTGCTGAAGTTTTTGACAGCATTAAAGGTCAGAATAATTCTTTGATTGCATGAAGTGGAAAACCAGTAATACAGCAGAGGATAGCCTGGATCACATCTGCATTTTGCCATAAGACTTACAGTTCCAGAATGGTGCTGTTTGCCAGTGGTTGTTGTCATGGGTAAAGCACGTCAGCCCAGGCAGGCTGCACTCATCTCCCTTCTTCTGGCGCCTTTTCCCTTTCCGCTCCTTCTTCCGTCTCCGGTTCTCTTTGAACAGCTGCAGTTTGCCATCCACCTCCTGTGCTGCTTCTCTGTTCAGAGAGGAAGTTGGGTATGTCTGACTAAGAACTTTGTTCTAGCTGCTAAGAGCTAGCAGTTTTTACATCTTTCTGGATTTTATAAAGGCAGAAGGATGAGAAAGTGACCTTCTAGCTCAGCTTCCCCAGCTGTTAAGATAAGGTGTTCTCTTCAGCGAGCATGAGAAAAGATGCACTGCTGCATTTAGGTTTCACTGGATCTTTAAAAAATAATATTGATCTGGTTTTGATAATACTATTTTCATCCTTTTTCTATCAACAGGTTGAAGAAATATTGTCCATAAACTTTCACAAATTGGTCCAAAACTACTGAAGGTTTCTTGTGATAGCTTACCAAGTGTGACCTGTTCTTCCCCTCAGTTCGTCCCTTCTTCTCTCCACAAATAACCCAACAAAACCCAAACCAAAAAACTCCCCAAATCCCCAAAACTGTATTTCTCTAGTCACCAAAAAGCTAACTGTGAGAATGAGAGGTTAATAACAATCTTACTTGAAGGGATGAAGATGGCTCTTGAGTTTCTCTTGGGCCCTTACCCCTTTCTCTTTGTTGTAATAGCTACAGGGAAAATTTTAGGAATTATTAAGTCATGAAACTATTTTCAACACAAAACCAAAACAGAAATATACTATCGTTGGCATTTTCTTAAGGAACTATACAGAATGACTCACAATTTTCACTTCATTTACCAAAGTTATATCTGTGTGTTCCTATGCTAGGTTATAGCAGAACTACAACTGGATTCAAACATGTTAGCAGAATGCAAACATTTTTAATCTTAAAATGTTAAAATTTATCTTCTTGTGGTTCACAGTAGCTTCTACCTATATATAATTAAAATAGGGGCCTACAATGGTTATAAATATCAATAAAGCTTTGTTCTTTTATTTTCCATCTCAAAACCCCTGGAAAATGCGTAAGCCTTAGAAATCAGTGTAGCATTCAGTATTTAGTGCCATCTCTCATACCTCTGTTTACTACAATCACATTCATCTGGTTTTCTTCTTTTTAGGTGTCCTCTAACTTCCCTCAAATTCTTAATTTTATCTTGGAGAGCTTCGATCTGCAGAGAATATTTCTGACTTAGAATTATTCTTTGAAAAGCTATCAGTGTAAAGACTTCACTGAGATTTTAAAATACCTCTTACCTCCTTATCAATGTAAGCCTTGTGGTCCTTCCAGGCTCTGGCAGATTGGTACAGCTCCCTCTCACAGTGAATAGTGTCATTTGGAAGAATGAAACATCTGTAGATGTGAGTTTAAGAAATAGGAAAAAGAAGGTCAGTCATTTCCCAGTTGCCCACCCATTTTTTCTCTTTCTTCCAACATTCCTAATCAATTATTTTTTATATTCTGCTAGTAAATAAAAAAAATCTACAAGTTCTTCCTGAGTTGACTTAATAATAACAATTGCTTTGATCTGGTTTCTCTGGAAAAAAACTTCATCATCCATGACAGATGGTCTGTGCCTGCTAAGCAAAAAATGAAATACATTCTTAATCAATCAGAAATGAAATTGAAACTGAAGTAAAAATCTGTTAAGAATTTAAAGCCTCCTGTTAATCAAATGTGTCATTGTTTATTTAACCACCAGCTGCTGAGAAATCTATTCTTCTTGCCACATGAGCGTAGCCCATCTTCCTAGCAGGCAAAACACTCAAGAGGAGAACATACAGCCAGAGGGCTGAAGATCAATATAATCAGTAAAGACCAACAAGAACCAAAGTTAGAGGAAGGAGTTCAAACAGGTGGTTAAACAAAAAGTCTACAGAGAACTTGAGTTAAAAGACATTGTAAGGACAAAATCATTCACAACAGTGTTTGAAAAAACAGCTCTACCAAAAGGAAAAAAAAGCACAAGAAAGACCGAGGCAGCGGACTGAGATAGAAAATCCAGGAGAGTGCAGGCTGGGCTTTCAAAGTCATCATATTGACAAGCAGAAATGCCTTAGTTGGAAATATCTATTTATAGATAGAACTATTTTAGGGTTCTGCTTCATCAGAACCCTTCTTTTTATTTTTGAGAAGAATAACAGAAAAAAAGATGTAGGTGTTTATCTCTCCCCATGTAATCCTATGCTGGTTTTTTGTTCACTCAAAGAATTCTGAAAGCAATACTGTTCTGTAAAGGTCAAAACAGTTTATGGAGAAATAATAACCTTTTTTCTGGAAAATTATTTACAGCTTTATTAATTCCATGGTTGGAAATTATCAATGTAAGAAAGGATAATTTTTACTGTTCTAAACTAACTTTTGTGTTTCCCTAAAAAAATGTAAAAAGAAGAAAAGAGAGAAAATCTTTTTATGTTTTAAATATAATAAAACAGATTAAGCAAAGATTTTTGTTGCCTGCATCTTCCTGGCTTTTCAAACCAATCATATTAACATTTTTAAACTAAAAATTAATTTGAGATGTTTGCACCTTTTCATTCTGTTTTAGTGTATCTTGAATAAACAGGTCTAATGTATCTTAGCTAATGTTAATGGCTGCAAACAACTAAGGATTAAGAAACATGATATAACTGACCTAATCTTCCTCGTGTAGAGTGGAACTTCAGTCATCTCAGATTTAGGCCTCTATACTAAACTGGTAGTCTAGACTTTATAATGAACAGCAGGAGCATCAGCTTAACAGGGTGATTAATCCATCATAACATACATATTTTGATATGAAGAATGAATTTCCCTCTGCAGATGCCTACTCCTCCTCAGAAATAAAACCTGAACTAGAGACCTCCATTTAAAATACACATACTACATATAAATGATTTCACTTCCTAAAAAATACAGCTCAGGTTTATCTGAAATCTGTGCTGGCAGTTTCAAGTTCCTAAATATGACATGGAGGGAGAAAGAGAAAAATCAGAAAATGAAGATTTTTTTCTAAGAAACAACAAAAAAAGCCGCATAGAGAAAGCAATCATACTTGTGTGTCACTCTGACAGAGCTGGGTTGACCTATAGCATCAGTGCCATCAGCGACCATTGTGTCACGAGCAGCACGAGCAGTTTCCTCTGCTTCTTCCTCATTTTCAGCATTGTGACGCTTGGTGATACTTCTGGTCTTTAACACCTGTAGCTCTTCTTCTTCTAGATTTATGTCATATATTTCACCTTCAAATTCCACAGACAAGGACCGGGTTTGGCGAGTGTGAACAAATCGAGGTTTGTATTCTGAAGCAGAAGAAACATTCACAGTTCAATATAATACGTATATAGGTATATACATGACCTGTGCCATGAACAGAAAACATATTCCAAAGAGAAGAATGCAGTTCAGTAAAACCAGCTTATTTTTTCTGTGCCTTTAGAGAAACTTATTTAATGATGTTTTGATACATTGTGGCCCACACTTCCATGAGCAGCATGAAATTTTGATTGCTTCAAGGTTTGCATTTCATGTTAGTCTGACCTTATGCCACAGCTGGTATCTGTATCTTCACATAGAAAACATTATCTCAGAAATCAGATATCTAGAAAGAGACACTAAAAAAAATCAGAGACCACAGGATTAGAAACCACTTTAGAAAATTAAATCATTCAGTACTGTGAAACAAGGTCACCACCTGTAAATTGGCATGTGACATATTTGATGTATGCTTTAGAATAAAAAGTAATTTTAAAAGATTAACACCTTTTCCTTTTTAAGGGTAAGAATTTAAAGGGTAAGAGTCCATCAGATATCAGTATCTGTATGTATCTACATGTGTATATGTATATACTTTGACACGCATGTCACCTGTATTTATGTGTATGAGTCATAGACCATCAAAACGTTGCTGCATTGCAGAGCTACAGTAAGATTTATTATATCATTTTTACCCCTGACCTTAGTAGGATTACAGCTCTTTTGGTTACTGTGTATGTGAGTAAGACTAACTAAGGAAATAAACTCTTTCGAGGGGTCTTTAATTCTATGTACAAGAAAACCTGTGTTTGGGCTCAGTCTGAAAGATCTCACTCACACTTTTTACTTCTTTTGCTAAATGCACTTGACCCAAACCAAGCTGATAAAACCAACAGTCAATACCACACCAAAGCATGTCCTGTCTAGCAAAGACACACAGAGAGCTGTAGACACACAAAATTAAGCTTGTAAATGTCAGTTGTAGGTCATTTCCATCTGTTGCATCTATGCTGAGCACACCCATGTCACCTAACACTAATTTATGCAATAGAAAACAGTAGCTGTAGGAAAGTACTGCCTTTGGCAGGCAATGTCAGTTCTAGTGAAGTTTTTATGTGTCTTTGAGAGACTCACATGGAACCTTTCCTGCAAGAATCTTTTAAAATATCATAAAGATATCATTGAACTTTTCATTCAAACCACCATGTCCTAAACCATTTCAGCAACTGCCTGCTGTCAGGTGGAAAAAGTCTCAATCAAGGCAATGAGGACATTTATTTTTATGAACAGAAAAACTAGTTTCAAAGCATCTTCCTGATCTGTAACCATATTACTCCTTAATAAAATTATGTAGAAAGATTCATAGGGTCAGATGGGACAATTTCTTGCATTTAACAGCCTCTGATTATACTACTTAATAAACAAGTGACTGAAAGGGTGGAATGTATAAGCATCTCATGCACGTGTCATCTGAAGACAAGCCTGAACTAGTAATTCCCTTAAAAATATGTCATCATTATGAATCTTTCCCTGCTCCACTCAGAGGAGTGTTAAGGCTGATTTGGAGGAGGCAGAGAAGAGAAGAGATTTAAAAGTGTTGTAAAGATTTAAAGCATAAAAAAGCAACTTTTCTGATGCCTCCTTCAGATGTTTTCCATCCTTTCCCTATTTCCTCTCCCCAAGTAACTTGCTCCAGTTGCAATCCCCTTTCAGCCCTTGCTGGTGCACTCCTTGGCAGCACTTCTTTCCAAGGTACACAGAAGTTATCTCCCTATGAAAATATCACTTGAGGGAACTATTCCCCAGTTTGAGAATCACCCTGGCAGTCTGTGGCATGTACACTTTTCAGCAGAGGTCTGCCTGTACACACTGTGAGGCTCCTTAGACCACACTAAACAAATGGAAGAAATTAGATCAAGATAGTATTTAGGCTGAACAATGAGACAACTTAAGACAGACAATATTGTGGTTGAATGCACAAAGAATACCAGGGATTCTTGTTCACATCCAGAGTGGGGAGGCTTTAAATAAGGAAATATTTCGAATGATACTGACATTATTTTCTTATTTGCTAGACATGTGTGTAGCACCTTCTAACTTTTCTGTTTCTCATATGACTTTACTATCATCTTATTTTAAAGACCCATCTTTATTTTATTCTCCAGTCTAGTACTCTAGTTAAAGAGCAGGAGAATACAGCCTACTCTTCAACAAATTCTAAAATCCTGCTCTGCTTCTATCGCTACAGCTACAGAAATTCACTTGCATTGCTGGGCAGAGAAAAGAAAAATCGTGCTCCATTTAAAATAACAGGCTTCTTTTGTAGAAATCATTAGCAGAAACAAACCCAAGTGCTACAGTTCCCAAACCCTCTTGTACTACGCCTTCAGCACACGCTCCGCTAGAGGACACTGTGATCTCACGCGTGTCCCTGCGGGGATCCCGCTCCGGACGCGCAGGGAAGGGAGAAGGGAAGCGAGAGCCGAGCAGTATTTCAGCCCGAGAGCAGCCCCGCAGTGCCTCGGGGGGCAAATGTGTGCAGGGCATTACCAAACAGCGAGAATTCAGCCTTAACCAGGCAACAAAACACTTGCGCCGGCCGCCTGGGCAAGCAGAGCCCCGGCCCGCGGCGGAGGCCGCCGGGCTGCCATGTCTGAGCTGCGCGGGAGGTGGCACCAGAGCATCACCGCCGCCCGCAGCCCAAAGGCTGCTCCCCCCCGTGATCCAAAGGATAAATATTGCTGCTATTGATGCGATTAGAATCACAGAACGGTTTGCGTTGGAAAGGACCTAAAAGAAAATCCAGTTCCAACTCCCTGCCGTGAGAGGGACACCTGCCACTACACCAGGTTGCTCAAAGCTCCACCTGCCTAACCTGGCCTTGAACACGTCCAGGGATGGGGCATCCACAATTCCTCTGGACAGCCTGTTCCTGTGCCTCAACATCCACACAATACTGAATTTCTTCCTAATATCTAACCCAAACCTGCTCTGTCCCAGTTTAAAGCAATTTCCCTTTGTCCTGTCTCTACATGCCCTTGTAAAAAGTCCCTCTCCATCTTTCGGCCCACTTTAGGTACTCATTACAGAGGCAATTACGTAGAACCTGACTACCAATTACGGACATCTTCATTAGACATGAAGGTGAAAGCAAGAGCACTCTGGTAGGAAAATGCTCTGCTAGCCATTTTCCCCTGCTCTCTGCCTCAGAGTCCAAGAGATCAAATAACACTCACTTTGCACATTAGGGTTTCTCAAGAACTGTCTTTGATTTTTCCTTTGGGCCCTGCTGTTCCGGTAATCAGTGTCTCCACAGTTGCAGTCTTTGTCTTTACCACTGTATCCCCGGGAGTGGATGCTGCGGGTTCTCTTCCTGATGGCCAGGATGTCACTGGACACCTTGCACTTGTGAATTCGGAGTTTGCCAGAAGCATCCTCTGTACACTGCCATTTCTGTGAGAGAGAGAGATGAAGATGATTTCCCAGCAGCCTTCCAAACCCCTGTTGCTTTCAGGTGGATAGTAAAAGGAGAAAGGTAAATTTCTTTTAAAATTTAAGCTGTCCCCTAAACAGCAAACTGAGAAGGGAAATGTTTTAGGGCACAAATTCAGTCACATTATTCCCAATGTCTTTCTCATGCTAGGTAAACATAAGCTTGAACGAAATCACTTCAAATCTGCATTAAAAAAATACAACCTAGATTAAAAAACAAACAAACAAACAAACATATATATATATAAATTGAGAGTATCTAGACTACACACATCCCTGAAAAGAGCAAGTAAAAAGCCTTAATTTACTGAGTCAAGGAGTACTGGCAGGGCAGTTTTCACCAACTTTTTTTCTTTGAAAAAAATTTTTTTTTTCTTTGTTCTGTGACTTGGATTTTCTAGCACGATTTGGGGAAAATAAAAAAACCCCCAACCCACAGATGAAGAACTGATTCAGTTGTAGAGTTTTTTGGAAAGAAAAGGACAAATTGTGGATGTAATCTATAGAAAAATACATAAACCACTCCCTACAGCCAGCAGGTGCAAGCAAGGGGAAGAACCTTAGGGACAGTAAACAAGAAATTATCTTGGATAAACTCCTTCGGATTTATAAGTCAGGAGATTCATATGAGACTTGGGAGGAAAAGGTCTGGAAGGAGTACCTGTAAAAAGCATTGTATGTGTGCTGAATATCAGAGCAAGTGTGGGAGAATGAGAGGAAACAGAGGTTTTTTCTGTTTGTCTGCACAGTATCTGTCTGACTTAATTATCAACATCACTGAACCAGATGGAAGATTCCAGGTGGTTTTTTCCAGTGGATCCCATTGCCTTCACATTTCAAATTAAAAAGCAACTGGGACTTTAATTCCTTTCCACATCAGACTGTCTTAAAAAACCTAAATGTTAAAAAAAACCATGGGTAGGTGCTGAGAGATCAGAGCTCCTTTGCCCATACCCAAAGCTTGCCATACATGGCACTCATGATACACTACATAAAATAAGAAGTCTGTGAAGATTTTAAGTCAGTGGTAGTCTGAATAACAATAGGGAGAACTACAAATACCTATGTTTATTTATAATTTTAATACAACCATGAATGACTATTACTCAGTAAGTTTTGTTCACTTTTGCGTCTTGAGCCACAATGACCAGAGTTTGCATACAAAGCAATTAAGCTTGGCTGGATATTGCAAAGAACAAAACTCAATAATGCTATTGGTAACTGGAGCCTTTTAGCTGCAGCTTCAGTAAAGTTTCTCTACAATGTGTCCTTTTTTTGGTTCCCATGACTGAATAGAATAAGTAGCTTTCTCTTGCCTCATTAATAATAAGAAGACAGATGGATGCTGATCCTAATGGAGTCTCCAACTTAATTTTTGAAATGGACACTAATATCAGAGCATACCTATTTTGGTAAGTTCCATTAACTAATGGCTGCTCTGGCCTGTTTTGGGGATGCTGTCATGCTGACTGAAGAACGGAGAAAGAAAATAAAGCCTCAGGTAGATTTGCTGACCTGATAACCTGAGGAATGAGCTGATGTGGGTCTGAACCACAGCACCATGAGAGCACTCTCTGGCCTAACATGTGGGCTGAGTTAAAGATGGATTTCATGCTGAGATCCTCCTGTGGATTGGCATGACAGATCTCAGAACAGTACGCCACGTGTAAAAGGACATTAATTTGACCAAGTCTGACGGCTGGCAGAGAAATTACACTCGTGCCCAGACTTTCAGTGTAAAGGTATATCTACAGGTGACAATGTAATCTTCTATGAGAAAAGGTGTCCAAGAGCTGTAAAGTTTTGCAGATTATGTTCTGCAATAGCATGTGCACTCTTCCTCCCTTAGCAAGAGATGATTGTTACAGGGTAAGAGCTGACTGCACCACTATAGTTCCTGTGTTTATTTGGTATGTGTTACAGTTATAAACATATGGCACTAGTTTTAAAGAGTCTCAAAAGCAGCATTTTAAAGTAGAATAAGTATTCTCTTTGTCTAGCATTAATTATAGCAAGAGGTTGTAGGAGTGGCTTCAATAACCTTTTAGATCATTTTTAACAGTATTATGACTAACACTGAAACAAAACGCTCTGTGTCTAGTACAAGCCAATAATAGTTCCCTATTTAAAACAGGGATTAGATGTGATTCATTTCCTCTTTTATTTTTCTTTTTTAAATTTTACTTTAAAAGTGTCATTATAAAGATGTTTTAGAGTTCTAAGATGGAATTTTCAGTCTAACTTTCCTGAATCCCTGCCCATGCCAGTGTAATCAGGCACTGAGCATGCGTTACACAGTTGTCATAATGGTCCTTCTGCTCATCTTTAGATCTCTAAAATGCATTAATGCACATAAAAGAAGATTCTGACTGAATGCACTGCCCCTTCCCTTCCCCTGTTTTCTACCTTCTTTCCCACTATGAATACCAAACTATTCTTTTAAGTTCAGGACTATTAGTTTTGGTTTCTGGATTGTCATTTCTCCATCAATTAAATAATGCTATTAGCATATACACAAACTAAATATCCCTTCATTAAATTTTAATTGGTATATGTTTTCTTATTTTCCCCATGTTTATATTCTTTCTTATGGTGATATTTCACAAGACACCTAAGCCAATCTAACAATTCACTGTTGCCATAGGAATATAGGACAGTTCTTGCTTCTGTCTTCATGCTGTTTTAGGGACCCCTGCACTGATTTATTCTCACCTCAGTAGGAGAAAGGAAAACTAACTCAGAATTAAAAATTCTAAACTAATAGTAGAGAAAAACCCAAGACCCTGACATTTGGCTGCAACAAGCTGTTACATCATTTCAGTCATGTTGTGAAACTTCATCTGTGTCAGCCTTTTTCCTCGTCACTGACTCACCTTTTCCTTCTTTCACCTCATTTCATCACCTACCCTCCAGCAACTATTTCCCTCTCACCTCAGTTCCCCACCTTCAGTTCACATTCCTCCTCAATTTAGGTTCAGAGGGGAAGCAAAAGTGAGAGAGGATCTTTAATGCTTCCACACCTGAAACCCCGCACCTGAAAGCTGATGGAACTTACCCCACTGGGAGGAGCTTTGCTAGCCATCCTGAACCAAGCAGGGTTTGTTCTGCACATGCACTTGGAGCCTTGGCTGGGTCTGTGTGTGCTGGCTGCCAGCTCTTCCCAGTGCCTTCCCTGCCCCAGGCAGCAAATTGCAGAGGAGCTTAAGAGAGGTAAAACTGTAAAAGGACTGGCAGCTAAGGACATAGGGTTTGTCCAGTTTGAAAGAAGCAGGCTGAGGGGCAATGTCATTGCTCCTCACAGCTCTCTGAGGGAAAGCAGAGAGGGAGATGTGGATCCAGTGATGGGAATGGTTCAAAGCTGTGCCAGGGGAGGTTCAGACTACACATAAGGATGCATTTCTTTACCAAAACAGTGGCCAAACACTGTACAGGCTTCCTGGAGATGGGCTTGTTGCCCCAAGCCTGTCAATGTTCGAGAGGCATTTGGACACTACTGTTAACAACATGCCATGGAAATGGCCAGGCAGTTGGACTCAGTGATCATTGCAGGTCCTTTCCAACAGAAATAGTTCTGTCCTATCCTATTGTGCTGATTTTGGCTGTGGAAGAGTTAATTTTTCACAGTAGCTGCTATGAGGCTGTGTTTTGGATTTGTGCTGAATACAGGATTGGTAATATAGAGATATTTTTGTTATTGCTGAGCAGGGCTTACAGAGCCAAGGCCTTTTCTGCTTTTTGTGCTGCCATGCTGGTGAGGGGACTGGGGGTGCCTGGGAGGTTGGTAGAGGACACAGCTGGGACAGGTGACCCCAGCTGACCAAAGGGATATGGTATATCTGTACCATATGACATCATACTCAGTACATAAAGTTGGGGAAGAAGGAGGAAGAAGAGAACATTTGGAGTGATGGCATTTGTCTTCCCAAATCATTGTTACATGTGATGGAGCCCTGCTCTCCCAGAGATGGCTGAACACTTGCCTGCTCCTGGGAAAGTGAGAACGAATTGCTTTCTTTGCACGCACTACTTTTGCTTTCCCTAATAAACTCTATCTCCACCCATGAGTTTTCCAACTTTTACTTGTCTGATTCTCTCTCTGATCCCACCGGTGGGGGAGAGACTGAGCATCTGCGTGGGCTTAGTTGCTGGCTGAGATTAAACCAATATTCCTATCCTATCCTATCCTATCCTATCCTATCCTATCCTATCCTATCCTATCCTTTCCTTTCCTATCCTATCCTATTCTATCCTATCCTATCCTATCCTATCCTTCAGAAGTTAAGCTGCTTTGCTCTCTGCCAAACCTGAAGTTAAAACATGTAAGTACCTGTGCCTGTTCCTCAGGGTTGAGGCAAGCACTGCAACAGTACTGCAGCAGGAGCTTTTCCCTGGATAATGGCACTAGCATGATGAATTTTCTTCTGGGGGTAGAAGTTTGTCCCCATAAAAATATTTCAAAGAAAAAGGGTAGAACATGGGCTGGTTAAAACGGATTGTTTGTACTTGGTGGCTTTGTTTTGCCTTGCTACTGGCATGGCTCCAGTTGTGACTTAGACCTACATAAGGAAGACAACACCAATTGACTTCATAACTACCTGGGGTCTCAATTTCCTGGTATTAATCAGCTGTGCCACAGCCTTAAAATTAAGTCTATTTCATTACTGATTATAATTAAGGCATAAAACTATACATTCAGAATGAATCATTGTGACGTGCTCCACTGTAAATAGCTACTTAGACAGGACTTCAAATCAGCTTTGTGCAGTTAATAGACCGTGATGGATTTGAGACAGTTGCTGCCCCCTTATATAGAGGGGAAATGAATTAGACAAGTCATGAAAAGTGTCCCAACAGTAGGCAAGCTAAAGGTTTCTATGAAATGTAAACATCTAGTATTTGCAGTAGACACATCAGTGTTAAATACCTTGTCAGATTTTATCACAAAGTTATGAAACCCCAAAAAACACGCAACCGGAAATATAACATAGCAGCAATATTTTTACAGGTGCTTTTTCAATTTTGTAATGTATGACTGAGTATTATTGCTCAGCCTAGGGAATGCTAAGATAAGACCTTAAAAATGAAGACCTCATGAATTTAAACATGTCCTCAAGATCTCATTTCCCTTTTTTCCTGTTTCGAAAGGTATGCTCTAAATTTGAAAACAGTTTAGATGGAAATACCATCACGGGCTGGATACGTGTGTACCATTTTCCTCCACTAGCAGTAACCAGATCCAGGGCAGTGCTAGGGAACTTGATGTGATAATGCTGGAAAAGGAGTCTGGTTCAGGGCTGCACTACTGCTATCAGAACTGTCTTGCTTTTGCTTTCTCTGGGCTATTAAAAGAGGCCATGTCACACAACATATTGAAAAGTGCCCTGTAATTAGTTGTCTATGGTAAACAGTGCAGAGTAGCAGCAGTTCATTTCTGCTGAACTGGACCTGAATACTGAGAAATGTTTACTGGCTAAGGTCATCTCCTCTATGCCTTCCCGTAGAGCAGAACTGATCCCTGGTCCTGACCAAGGCTCCTAAATGCCCCTGGAAATACTGATCTGTGTTGTTTCATCTCAGCAGTACTTGAACATTGCACATGAATGCAGCTGTTTAACAGGGACAGTTTGCCAGGTTTACTCAGGGAATTTGGAATTGCTGCATTTTTGTGGAAAAAAAATCTCCTCCTCCATTTTAGAACTGAGTTGATACTGCCTGTAATGGCAGATCCCAATTTTTGTACCACTCTCTCATAACTGAACCACTTTCTGTTGAATCATGCTCCGGAGTCTGACGACATGAATACATTCAAAGATGGTTATTTATATACAGGCTTAGCCCCTGAGAAGTGTTCCTGAGAAATGCAATGGTCAGTGGTTCAACAGATAGGGAAAAAGTTTGTCCTATAAGAGCTGATGCAATATGGGCAGAAATGTATGACAGGCTTTAGAAATACATTCAGATAAATGCACAGGGACAGAACTGGAGGGAAAAAGGAATGAAGGAATTAATCACTGGATAACAGGAATAACTATATAAAAATTGGCAATTTTGAGCTACTTCACAAGTTTTTGAAAAGAAAGAAAAAATTGCCTAGGAATTTTACAGACTACACAATTTTGCATTCTTGCTGTATAGAGAAGATTGATTTTAAGTGTCACAGTTCTAGCAGTTTTCTAGTTATAAAAAATGCATGACCTGCCTTGTCAGCTCTAGAAATGTAGGCACCTAGGTCAAGACAGCAAATATTTCACCTGCATAGCATTCTCTACCAAATCTATTAACTTGCCTGTAGTTACAGGCTCAACATCAAGAGACTTCTGTTGCTATCCAATAAATATCCACTTTCAGGTGCAAACAAATAGGAGCCAATGAAAAGGATAAATGTAATCCTTTAGCTATAAATAGTAATACCAATCTGTTAGTATTGAGTCATATACATTTAACTTGCAGAGGACTTACCTGACACTCTATTTCACTGGATACTTTAAAATGGAAACTGTGCAAAAAGAGAACCACAAAGGAGTACTACAGAAAGCATTAAAAATAATTCTTGCGTAAACTATGTTTTCTGTCTAGACATTTTTGGTACACAGAATTACTTTAAGAGATGTTTAAAGAGTTAGCTTTGTTAAAAAAGGTGCCATTCTACCAAAAAGTCTTTCTTGTTAGAGAACACCAGTAAGATGATTGTGAAAATGCTGAACACAGTCGTGCATTGAAAGAGATGAAACCAGTGAATCCAGTGATCTTCCTGGAACATCTCTGGATTTTATCCAGAATAGACTTGATACTTCCGATTAAGAACTGCTTGAATTTAAAGAATTGTCAAATCTGGGAAGAGCTGCCCTCTGTTTGATGAAAACTTAAAAATTTAGGCTGAAATGTGAACTATTTAGGCTGAAATATGAAATACCATGCCTTGAAAGATTATTTTTAGAGATAAAGGAACTTATCTTCATATTTGGTTTTAACTCATAAACAGACTGATATTTTAACTAGACGTATCATAATTTCTGGAAATTCCTACGAATTCTTGAGCAACTAAGTTGCAGGCATGATTCTGTCAGCTATGAGGGATGACTCTGCAGGGTCTAAAGTGAGGAATAGCTACATGAGCTGTTCACAAAAGCACTGAAGCACACACTTAGTTTTAAGCACATAACTGGTCCCAAACACATATGCTTCCAGTTAAGTCAGTGTATAGATACTCCACTGAATTATTACTAAGAAAAGATGGTATCAACGGGGAGATGGCAAAGAAGAGACAGCTCTGAATCAATGCTCTGGTAAAACAGGTTGATCACCAGTGCCTTTTGACTCCTACAAGTATCGTTGTTCTGGAATCTGGAGAATCCATGAGTGATGTTTATATGCCATAGCATAATTTTAGTTGAGTTTTAGTGGGTGCTCAGGGTCTGGCTGTCAGTGGCTGGCCAGCCATCTGACACTTCTGGCCAGCTCTTACCAGCGTATGTGTTTTTATTCATACTCTGCAGCTGGTCATAAAGCTGACCTATACAAATGTATGGTCTGTGATATTTGTTTTATGAGAGCATAGATACTTGAGCCAAACCAGACTACACCTAATAAGTCCCATTCTAATTTCCTTTACAATATTATCTGTAAGCTGATTGATGGCAAGTATTCTTTTATTATGACAAATAGACGTGCTTTCAACTGAATGCTGATATGATAATTTGATAAATATGAATATCAATAATAAAATTAAATTCTTATGCTAGGTTTTTAGAGGGTGAAGAATACGTGAGAAATAGGACTACAGGCTACATAACATGCTTTTTGGAGCAGAGCCAGAAGAATCTTGCACATTTACCACAGAGCTGATGTTTGGATTCAGCAACATGTCTCCAGTGACTACCCATAAAGCCTTAGATCACTGTAAAATACTCTGAGACCTAATCTAACTAAAATCTCGCTGTACAGTCTTCAGGCATTTTCTCCAAATAAACCTTATTTCCTCAGAGTAGTTTTGGGACACAGCTCCTCAGGAGGAAACACAATATTATGCATCTCTAAAGCTGAGATGCATGAAAAGAGAGCACATGGAAGGTGTGGCTAAAATGTTATACCTGTCTAGCACAGAGTGAGTTCATGTGCGTGCATGTCATACCAAAAAGGCAGCACGATGCATTTTTCTGTTCTGCCCACTGTCAGTGTTCATTGGAGCTGGCAGAAGACCATGGATCTTTACAAGTTTCAGACCTTTGCTGTTCACAAACTGGCAGGTTGTGCCGAGCAGATGGTAGGAGATGTATGCCCATAAAATAAACAGACCCATGTCTGGGCTTCACTGCTGAGTCATCCAATCTAAGAGCTGAAACTTAAAACACAGTGCTTCACAGTCCTTATTTTGGGAGGGTGGTTCTTTTTTTTGCCCTATTGGGAAAACTAAAAAAAATTGTGGTTTGTGTAATTTTTCTAAGAGGACAAAAATGTGTGTTTGGCTATGGATTTGATACTGATTATAAATAATGGATTGAGCAGTACACTGGGGACACCCAGCCTATTAGTCACCAGACCTCATAAGGTAACTGTGATCTGGGAAAGAGTGTTAGGTCCCAGAAGTCAAAATTATGCCTTAGGAAAATTCCTATGACTCAGACTGTAGAGAAAAAGAATAAATACTTATGAATTAACTCAACTCCTTAATTACATGTTTAGGTAAGGGAAGAGAGAAAGAAAAAGTATAAATGAAAACACAGTTAACATGGTTTTATTTGATATTTGCTAAGTATCCAGAAGAATTTCGTGAGTGAGAAGATGGAATGAGTTCAAGAAAAATAACCTGCTGGAGGATTTAAGAGCAGCTTGCCTCTAAACCTCCTGAACGAACATATATTCTCGTCTCAGGTTATTCCAGTGAAAAGCTGAAAAGAGATTTGTGTCATGATAAGGCTGTATTAATCCAAAGAAACATTTGTTCACGTGTTACTATTTCTGCTCTATTGGAAAATTAACAAAGCTTTGTTACAAGTTGACACCAACTATTTCTCATTAAATAAAAAAAAGCAGGGATAGCAATGCTGCAGATGAATCAATATTTCTGTGCTGTGTCACTTATTACAGAAACGGTAAATATCTATCAGTGAAATATAAAAATACCCTGCAAACCATTTAAGTGTTAAAACCCATCAGTATCCACTGCTAAACCAACAAGGCTGAATCAGGTGACCTCAGTAAGCTACACCATGTAAACTGGTGACAAATTTGGCACAGAAACTATGAAAGAAACTTCCTGTTCCCATCATAATTTCTTGATCATTCTCTCATGTGGAGATGTGGAGGGACCACAAAGGAAACTTCCACTCTGCTCCAAGCCCCAAAGCTGATCAGGGAGCCCACCACTCCTGCTCCCTTTGCTGGGGGAGTGAACCTGGCCTGGTGTGATGGGACTGCCTTTGCTTTGCGTGAGCACAGATCAACAGCTGGGGCAGGGCAGGAGATGAAATCTGGCCTATATCCAAATATGACATGGGCAGGTGACCCATAACTCACTTACAAGTTCATAAAATTAACAGCACTTCCCAAGTTATGAAGTTGAGGAGGAAGAAGAAAACATGAAATCCTCAAGTCCAGGTACTAAGCAAGCAAAAAAATTAAGAGCATGTACTGGAAGGAACATCTGGAGGT
This sequence comes from Corvus kubaryi, assembly GCF_017639235.1. NCBI lineage: Eukaryota > Metazoa > Chordata > Aves > Passeriformes > Corvidae > Corvus > Corvus kubaryi. The sequence goes on along the minus strand of NW_024581127.1, from coordinate 3,115,606 downwards.
CATTTAGTTCATCCTCCTCCTCCTCAAAGTAGCAAAATTATTAGGTTTTGGAAGTATCCCAGGATGGACTTTCCATAGCCTCTTTGGGCTCCAGTTCTTAATCACGTTTATGGTAACATTTTTTCCATGGATCTATTTAGAATTTCCCTTGCTGCAGCTTGTCTCTTACTGGTAGCCCTTTTGCTGTGCACCTCCAAGACATACCTGGGTCTGTCTTCTCCCTAATTAGCCATTAGTTAATCAAAGGAAACAATTAGCTTCCTCATTTGCCTTCTGCTCCCCTGGCTAAACAAACCTCTGCCCCTCCTCAGTACTTCCACCCCATCTCTGGGGTCCTCCACTGGACTTGCTCCAGCGCACCGAACTTCCGCTGCTCGTAGAGATCCCAACCCGGCCGCAGCATTCCAGCTGCAGCCCACAGGCACCAGGGAGAGGTGAGCACTCACTTCCCATGACCTGTTAGCAGTGCTCTTGCTCATGCAGATCAGCAGGAGTGCTCCCCTCGTTGGCATGGGCTCACTGCCGACCCACGTCAACGACGGCCGGAACATAACTCAGGAGGGAACACATCCGATGCACATCTCATTTCTGAGATGTTCTCAGGGAGGAGGGTGAACTCATGGAAACTGTCCTCCCATAAAGGAGATTACGAAAGAATGGCAAGGGGACAGTGATCTACAATGGGAAATACAATGAAAGTGATGCAATCTGCCAATGGTGCTAGAAAATTTAAATGCATTAAAAAATAACAGTGAAAGTATTTTATATTTACATTTTACAGACGTTTAGTCTTCTTTCCCCCCCACCCTTTTTAGTTTTATCTATTTTCAGATACATATTGCACATAGAAAAAATAGGAATTTTGAAACTTTTAGTTAAAAAATGATCTTTACTATGCCTTGTTTTTTAAGACAAAATAAGCTGAAGCAATTATTATCCTGAGTACCACGTCCTTGGAGATTTTGGAACTAGTGGGTCTCAGGATCACACCTCATTTTAATACAGGAAAAAATTTTTTTTCCTTTTTCAGTTTCCTGGTGTTCTCCTTTTCAAATAAACTACATATTGACTAGAATAAGTTTAAATTGAGAACAAGCTTTTAATAGTGTATTAATTCCCCAAATACTTATTCTTAGCTTCAGACATTTAGCAGCAGCTTCCCACAGACCAATAGTTTCACTATTTAAAAATCTGTCAGCAATCACTCATTCTGTGAAAGTAATTTTAATTCAATTAATGTTAACTGCAACTGATTAGAGTAAACATAGGAAGTATTACAAACCATCATAATTTAAAGGAAGATTTTATTTCTATATATGCACCTATGTAACTGAAATCAAATATACTAATCTCAAAAGATAAAACAAGGTTAAGTCACACACAGCAATATTTTCTCTTTTCTAAGAGGTGCAAAATGACTAGAGCAAATCTCCTGCAGGAACCTCATATTAAACTATGATGGCTCAGAAGTGCATATTTGGAACTCAGAAGGAACATATTCGGACTAAAGTATATTTATTTGACCTGTTAACTTTTTTTTAAGAACTTCTCTACATGGAAAAAAATCCTGCAGACACTTATTTCACATTGCGGTGCCTCACTGAAGTCCATATTATTCCAGTGTTGGTCTTCAAATTCACACCTTACCTATTCTATGCTGGCTTTCCTGTGAGCACCACATGTAGTCTGTCCTTGAGAGAGAAGTTGGCCTTGCTTCCTAGGGCTGGCATGAGGGTGAAAGCAGTGGGAGGAGTGGGTCTGTGCCCCACGGGCTGAACAAGCACAGAGAGAGGATGCTCCACCCCTCATGATGCTCTGCCTAACAGAAGCTTTCCATAGGCACATTTAATTCAGCATCCCTGCAGGAAGCCTTCAGGATGTTAGAATTATCAGGGACAACTTTGATCTATTTGTTTAAGAAAATAATGTGTACACACCAATGGCTGCGTCTGAAAATTGGTCTTAAAGAGGTCAGTTCAGCCCTGTCCTTCATCCGTGAGGGATGGCTGCTGGGCTTTGTGCAGCCAACATATCTTCTGCATTGAAAAGACCTCCATGAGACTTTGTAGGTGGGAGACCCACTATCAAACACTATTGCTCTTGTAGCCTCCTTGCTGACTGAAGCCCTTCTTCCTTCACCGTTTTATCAAACTGGATTCACCAATATGGGATGATCTACTGCCCTGGGCTGAGAACAGGGCTGTGAGCAGTGTTTCCTACTGCTTCAGGTGTGGTATCTGGTCAGGACACTTAACCTTTTCTATTCGTATGTGGAGAAGTAGTTACTCCAAACCCGGATTTCAGCATAAGAGGCAGTACATATAAGGAATAATTGCAAAGAAAATATTTTGTTACTTTAAAATGAAACATCTTAGCACCTAATAATCTAAATGACTTCAATGATCTCTTTCAGTTTTTATAAAGCATTCAGATTTTCAAATTTAATCTCTGTTTACAATGGCAGTGCTTGAACTCCTGGAAACTTTGCCCTTGGGTGAGACTGCGACATTGTGTATATCCCTTCAAAAGTGGCTGCATTTAAGGAGCACGTGTGAGGTGAGAGCTGTGACAGAGGACCTGACCAAGGATGTGACAGCCGAAACATTAATCCAGCCCAATCTGTGCTTAACCAAGATTTACTGTTACACTCTGCAGGATGAGAAGGGGATGGAGCCTTTCTCTAGGAGAGCTCCCCCCAGCTCCCTCGGGCTGGCCGGGCAGAGTGCGACCTGCTCTGGGAGAGGCACCATGGGTGGCAGCGGAGGGGAGCAGAGCACAGAGAAGGCTTTGTGCCCTCGTTCAAACCAGCCCACCGAGATCTCAGCGCCAGGCCCACGGCTGGCTGCAGTGCTCTGAGCAAACATCTGAGGGGAAAGCGCCAGTGCCTGCCTGGGAGAAATCACCTCCCACTTCTCTGGGGAGGTGTGTGAGGATGGGGACGGAGCACAAGGACAGCAAGGCAGGCACAAGCCACTGCCTGGGGCCCGCAGCATGTGCCTCAGCATGGTTGGAGGTGGTGTCAATGAGAAGGCACACAGCTTGCTTATACATCTCTCCAGGAAATCCATCTTCATATGTTACCATAGGTATTGCATTAATTCAGGATGGATTGAAGAGAATTTGGAGTCAGAATCACTTTTCTTAATTTATTTCTTCTCCTGTGCATGCACCGCTGAGATGCAGGTGTAAGCATAATAGCCAGGGGTGCAGTAATTTTTGGTTTTACGAGCAGACAATTTGTATCAGAGTCAGGCATTATAATGAAATCATTAAGGCTGCAAGAAGAAAAAGTAATGCTTGGGTATGGTTATCACTGCCTGAATCCTTACAGTGACCTGAAATAGGGAGTGTTTCTGGGCAAGGGGAGCCTTCTATTTAAGGTGTTTCAATAAATAATATAGGATGATGATTACTAAGTGTGCTGTTCAGTTGTTCATCCCAGCAAATGAACTAATGTACAACCTTAGGACTAACCAGCTTGCTTTGGTAATCCTGGACTAGCCCATTGAGTACAAGATTTCACTGCTCAAAAAGATTCTCTCTCTTATTAACAATTATGACTGAACTATCTTGCATATTTATCAATACACATGATCAAAGAAAAAGTAGTCATTTCATGTTATGTTTGAGCATGGGAGTTTTACAATAAGCTCTGTACTAAGACAGCAAATGAAGGACTGGGTCTTCAACACCTTAAATTGGACCACTGCTTAGAGAAATTTTTCTGGTCCTTTTTGCTCAGAAGATATTAACAACAGTGATCTTTTAGTTACGTTCCAAATGCCATATTCTTCAAATTCTTTTGACCCATAGTGTAAAAATGTATTTTGCCGCGACATCTAGAAAACTGCAGTTATTTGTGGCTTACCTGTCCTGGTTGTTCACAGGCTGTCTGGTATCTTGCGTGCTGGCATAATTCTTTTACTCTCTCATACTTTGGTAGTTGATTAGACTGCTGAGTGTTTTTGTTGGATTCCTCCTTCTTACGTAGAAATTTGCTTATTAAAAAAATAAAGTTGAATGTTTTAGATACATTGTTCTAAGCTCTAAGGATGAATGTAACTTGAACAATGAAGCTACTTGAAGGTTTAATGTATTCTCAGAGAAAAAAAATCCCCACATTTCTGTTATTGACCTTCAGTGTAGGTCACATACTGAAAAAAGGCTCAGGTAATTGGCTGAAAATTGCCAGAAGATAAGCAAGTGCTGCTAAAATATGTCTAACTGGTACAGTTCAGCACTGTTCATACATAAATGTAGGTTCTTTCACAAAGCAAAACTCTTTGAACCAGTACTTTCTTGGCTGAAAAACCCAGCTGAAGACACAACAGGACTTTCACCCTCAGCACAAGCTTGGCTGTATCTTACACATTACAATGTGTCTTGTATACACTGTTGTGTAATACGTCAGACAAGGTTTTCATAATCTGTAAAGTCATAAAGTGCCAAAAGAAAATTGCTGTAAAATTTTTACCCACAGAAAATTTTCACAGCAACAACTGGCAAGGTGAGAGGGTATAAGGAGTTATCAGTGAAGAGAGGAGCAGTAATAGTCATGAATCTCAATTACACATAAGTCTTAGCTGGAACAAAAATGAAGAATGCTTCTAATATGTGATGGGAAATACAAAATCATTTGATAGGAGGATTCTGCACAGCTGGATTTGAAACAGAGATTTGGTAAGAAAATTATTCAGATGATGACAAAACTGGGCACAAGCACAATGTTAGAGAAAGAGGCTAGGAGAATCACCAGAAAAGCATGCTTTCAATTTTCTTCAGAGAAAGGGGTTTGGGAGCACAGTAGCTTACAAAGGCAGTGGTGGGAAACTAGGAAAAAAGTCATGCCTGTCAGTTTGCTTGCAAAACTTACTGCTTCTCTGACCATAAAAAAGAAGAGGAGGAAGCAGAAAGGAAAGTGTGTACAAGGGAGTGTTCCCAGCAGGCAGGCTCTCCCAAAAATCTCTAACCCCTAATAATTACCCTCTTTCGACTAGAAATGTGTCACGCCAAATTTTGGTCTTCTTGTTTGTTCGAAACCTGAAAGTAAAATAAAAATATTTACTGCTGGCACTGAAGTATACCACTGTAAGTGTTAAGAAATTATTTCTGAAAAAAACAACTCTCCATTTATATATACGTGCAATTTCAGAGATCTACTACTTAAGAGACGCTTCAAATGGGAAAGCTGTGGTCATCATTTTCACAAAATCTGTTTTTCTACTCAGTTGTTGATTTACTAAGGTGTTTGCTTCTGAACTGACCAAAAAAGGATCTTGGGACCCACCTGTTTCCTGGTCTCTCCAAGTCCAGAAGCTTTAGGACAGATTTGCCATCCATATCTGGAGGTGTGTCAAGGCCTGCTATATCCAGAATTGTTGGAGCAAGATCAATATTCAGAACAATCTGAGGCACTCTGCAAGTCAACAGGAAAGGTCATAGTTGTCATGTGTTCAATGTATAAGTCTTCACATTCTCTTGGAAATAGAATGATAATTAATGCTTATCAGGGCTTTGAAGATGTAAAGCTTTACAGAAGTGCTAAGTTTAGAAAACTCCCTTTGAAGTCTTCAGCTCAGAACGATAGGCCAGTACTGCAGACTGACATCACAAAGAAAAAGTTAAGCACAATAAAACAAGGAGGTGCAGCAGCAACACTGCTCTTATCTCACTGACAATGAGGGCATGATGCCACCCATTCTGCTAAACCTCAGAGTGAGCAGTAAAGATGAGCACATCGTTTTTAAAAGCAAAATCCAAGTCTAACCCTTACAGGACTATGCATTACACAGTTTTCTCATGGCATTATAACTTATTCATAATATGCAAAGTGGAAGAACTGCCTCTTCATGAGACTCGCTGCTCTGCAATAATAGGGCATCCTTTATGAAATGAAACTAGACAGAGTGATAATTACATGCTCTCAGAAACATTTTACATTAGGCTCAACAGCTGTGCTAGAGAAATAAGGGAACATACACTGATCCCGGCTCCACACTTGGACCACGAATAAAGAAAGGAACTCGAATATCAAAGTCATACGGCATTGACTTCCCCTTGACCAGTCCGAACTGCCCGATATGATATCCATGGTCAGCAGTGTAAATAATGTAGGTATTCTCCAGTTCTCCCATCTCTGCAAGCATTTGGTGTAACTGCAAGCCAGCACAGAAAGAACTCTGAGTTAAGTGTAGCAAAACGTGTTTTGTGCATAATCATGTATAACCATCCTTTACAACTCTTAAATATACAGGATCAAACATGGCATCAATGAGGTTGTTGACACAGATTCTGGGGATTGGCATTTTTATGTCTTGCTTTCACCGTGCTGCTAAAAAATCAACATATAGGTTCAGTTTCACACTTGACAGAGGGGACAATTAAGCAAGTCCAGAAAATTAGACTAGAAAAAATATGGTAATGATGGGATAGTTGCATTAATATGTCCAAAATTCACAGTGTACTCAAACACAGTTTGTGAAAAAAGTCTGCTACAGCTTTAGGGGAAAAGGTACTCATATTTGATTTACTGTGCTAGTCTACAACTCTCTCATTCCTTACAGTTGTGGGCTTGGGAAAAAGCTGTAAATTTTTATTAAAGTTTAAAGAAATCTCTCTGGGGGAAGATCTTTGGTCATGGTGCTTGGTTTTGGAACAAAAAGTCATACAAAGTACACCTAATAGTTCATGTATCATGTTACCTATAATTAGTTGTACACGGCATTGCCTAACTTCTGCAAACACTCGTAGACTGACACCTGAGTTGCTGTGATTTGCCAGTTCCCAGATTTCAACTGAAGGACAAACTGTGAAGGGAGTGTGTGAAATGAATAGAAGTTGTCATGTGTGCACCTGTGTCTATCCATGTGTACACACAGGTGATGCATCTTCTGTTAATACCAGGCTTTATATTAGGCCCAATGACTTTTCCCTTCAAAAAAGTAGTTTTTTAACCCAGCAATTGAAAGAAGAAAGCCAGGAGCTTGGCATCATGTTGCAGAGAACCAGAATTCATTTCTACTGGGAAAAAGTGGAGTAATTCCTCACAGCACAATGACTTTCCCCAGAATGCAGTTGGTGAAGGTAAAGAAAGAATTAATTAAACTTTGTTACCAACTAATAACATTGTATTCACAGCAGTTTCTTGCACTCACTCTTTCCATAGAGTCGTCAACAGACATCAGGGTCTGAAGTCTTTTGCGCTGCAAGACATTTGTAAACTCCATGTGGATTGGCAGCATGGGCCCTGTGTACTGCATAATCCAGTGCTTATCCATGTTTGGTGCATAGTTATAGCTGGGAGTGCTGGAGGAAAAGAATGCATCTGAAAAGTTGTGCAGCATGACAGGCATCAGAGGGAGGTGGGAACTCCTCCAACACAGAAATAGCCAACAAACAGTTAAATCACAAATTCCATGTGGTATCTGACAAATACCAACAAACATCACTTCAGTGGCTTCCAAGCTTCATTTGGTCATGTATCATCTCCTAAAAATATTTTAACTGCTTGCTTTCCAAGCTTTCTTTCACACTCAAAGACCACTACAGGTTCCATGTTAACATTTGGGATTTGCTAAAATCTGTTTCTCAAACAAAACTGTAGTCATCAAAAAAGCTTATCTGAATGATGCATCTCATATAGATAAGCAGAAAAATTAAGGAAGTCAGAGATCAAAAATGACTGCTTCCCCTTAATATTAGGGTATATTGCCCTGATGCTCCCAGTAGAAAAATTACCTTTAAATAAAAGTCAAAGAAAGGTATTTTCCAGTGGGATAGAGAAATTGAGCAGTCAGTATTAAGAACAGCACCAGTGTTACAGTTGGTTCTACACTAAATACTGTTGAGGTGTTTTTATTTATTTAATGTGAATGCAAAGCACAGTGCATTGCAAGTATAAAATGAACCATGACAACAAAACCGAGCTAACAGTGCTCTCAATATTAGTACTAAGAAGAAGTATGGAACAGAGTCCTATCTAAAGCAAAGAATGATGCTTTAGGAGTTTGTACAAACATCAAAAGAAATATTTAAGAGCGGTGTTCTATCCACAGCCAGCGTATTATGAAAGATGTCCTATAAGAAACAAGAATATTTTCCCAGAGATATCACCTTGGAAGAAAAGGTGTGGCAAAAAATGTCTCAAGTGAATTTTCCCTACAGAGAAGCATGTTACAAGAGCTCTCCATCAGTCTTGTTTTTATACCTAGCATACATGGCAACAAGGTGAAGAGAAACCAAGCAAAACTGATGTCCCATAATGGTTTCACCTACATATGAACAATTTCCTTCTCTAGAAAGAAGGAATCTAGGCTTTGTCATTCTGATTAGGTTCTTTGGGTTTTATATTTCCCCTGTTTCTATTACACTGCAGTACATGATGCACGAATTGCAGCATTACATTTGAAAATTAAACATAAAGAGAAAGTGAAGAAAATACTGTTGTGTGATTAGATTAATTTGATTCTTATTATTCTCTTCTCAGTTTAGAATAAAAATTCAATTCAATATTAATTTGCTGCTTAGGTACAGAAAATTATAACGTGCGCTAACAAAAGGTACATTTTTCCCACCGAAATATTTATGTGTAGTTGTCTTTTCTTAAAATGAACAATTTCAGAATACTGTATAACTTGAAGTCATACCTTTGACCAGTCCTTCCCTTAGCTTTCATTTTTCTTTACATGGTTGTATGTGATCACAGGAATCAAGTTGATTTTGTATCAGATATTGTATGTATGACCTTTAGCTACATATTCTGAGGATAAAAATCAGCTGAAAGAATAAAGTAGTAAACTGATAGTCATCTTCAATAAATTACTGGAGTACACATTTTAACTGGAGACCATTATTTGAGAAGCTAGGCAGAATTTGAGAACTATGCCTCTAGTAAACACAGCAAGTTTTGACTAACCTACTTAATCATTAGTCTCAAGGGAAAAGAGAAGTAAGGCAACAGTATCACAGGACTTTGATAGAGATTAAGGAGTATGAAAAGGTTAACTCCCTACTGAGCAAAGACAAACATAAACTAGAATTCCTCTTCTGCTGAAAAATCTTTTATTTCATATTGAAAAGTCAAAGCTTTTGTAATTTCCCATGGTTGAAGTCTGACTTTTAAAATTAATACTGTCATAAAATTAATAAGATTTATCCCAGGAGCACAGCCCTCTGTTTTACTGGCTAGCCAGCAGTACTAGCAGAGGGAGACCCAGACCTTGAAGAAGCAAGTCTTAGGAACTTATCAGTTATCAGACAGAAAAGAAGGATATTTCCAGTGCAAATTTTTCTCTGTTTCCTTGGAAGTTCATCAGACAAGATGTTTTCCCATGAAAGAGCTCAGTTTTGATTAATCAGCATTTCCTAGTAAAACCCTGGGGTTTTTTTCAGTGGGGTCCTGAGTGCCCCAGCCACAGAGGGATGAGGTGGCTGTGAGCTGAGCTCAGCCGGCAGTGCGGTGACAGCCTGCTGCTGTGCCAGGAAGGAGAGCCAGCTGCTGAAGCAGGCTCAGGTCTTATGTTCCCAGGCTATTGTGAGAAGCCTCCTCCACATAATGGATAGTTTTTAAAAGCAGCACTCAAGGGTTTAGCAGGGTGGTTGAAACCTTTCACAGACACTTTCCAAATGCATTTTGAATTTTCTGGGTGAGAAATGCAGCAGGCAGAGAGTGAGCAGAATTTTCCTCCCAGACAATTCAAGGAACAGGAACCCTCTGTGAAATATCCAGTGTCACTGGCTGATGGATAAATGTGAAACAGGGGTCCATAATGTCAGAGAAAGAGTACTAAGGAAGAGACAGAAAGGAATTCCAAAACCCCACTTCTTGTGGGGTTTTGTGTCCGAGTGTTCAAAACCCCACTTCTATATGTTCCCTGTGTACCCCAGTTTGTTGGGCCTTTCAGAAATCCACCAGAATGGCACTGGTTGCCAGTCATAAGATCTGACCCTGCTCTCAAATCTACCTACCTTTTATTTTTTTGGTGTAAACCAACCAACCAACCAACCAGCCAACCAGCCAACCAACCACTGCAGAGGTAAATCCTAGGCAGAATATTGCTGGTTTCTGAAAACTTTTCCATGTAGACAAACCTCTTCCTGGTCAGCGATAATATTTTATCACAACTTTTTTTCTTGAAGCAGCTGGAGATATCAATTAAATGCTTAGCTGTTATAAGCCCTTGAAAGTCATTATGGCATGGTCTCTCACTGTTTCTATCCTTCCATTTTTGGGAACAACTTTGCTCTGTACTGACAAGTACTGCTGTAAAGTAACACTGACATCTACATTTCCTTGGTTCCTCTTTGCACTGGAAGGATAAAGTTGAAGATAGGTACCATGTTTTCCATGGACTCCTCTCAGTCATGAGTCCATCTTGTGTTGAGTACATCAGTTCACCCATGATCAGCACACAGTACCAGGTAGCCCATTATTTTCAGGTTGTCCATGCCCTCTAAGTCTGGCAAGTTGCTACTGTAGTACTTGTCATTCTTGTAGAATATACTAACTTGGGCAAATCTAGATTGCTCTGCTGCTCACTTTTATTTGTCCAACACATACTGTGAAGAACTTAATACACAGAGACCACTTGGCACTCCATAACAGATCTGTTCTGGCACTGGAAGATGTCAGGTTCACAAAATCCTGAGTTGATACTCTCAGTTAAACTAACAAAAAAATTCAAAATACTTAACAATAACAAATGCTGAACATAGTCAGGTACTTTCCTATAAATGCATACTTACAATGAGAACATTTCACCCTGAGATTTTGTAATCAATTACTTACGTGAATAAGTTTACAGAGAAATTTACAGTGATAATCAAATGATCTATAGACTATGGAAGGAATAAATATTTATAAGCATTACTGCATTTTTAAAGAAAGATTCTCCACAAAATTTATAATTTATTTGTCTGTAAACATAAGTTCAAATAGATACTTATAGTTATGTTGAGAGAAAAGGAGCAGTATTAGCAGTCACTGTTGTAATCAAAAGGCCTCAGTAACTCTGACAACATATTTACTATATTTATATATTTAAATTTGAACTTCAAAATTAAGAACGCATCTTATTTGGCTTTTAAGGTACCACAATAACTTTAAGTTAGACAAGAAACAATAAAAAAAAAACCAACAACCCAAAAAATGGATGCTTGTACTTGAGGATCTATTAAAATGGAGTCTCCAAACAAATAATTAAGAAATGACTAGCTTCGACTAGTAACTGAACTGAATAGTGATAATGAAATAAATGGAATATAGCCCTTTTGCAAATCACTGTTACTAAAAGATATTTTGCAGTTTAAGAAGGGATTGCGAGAGTTCAGCATGTTTTAAGAGCTTCAAGAATTTAGTACAACTTTAACATTTGCTTTCTAAAAAATTGTCTAAATATATACATGTCTCTAACAGATGGGATAATGTGGAAAGAAAAAAGTATGTTTCCAAACATTTGTTCAATTTCTCATAGGTAAAATCTGTGTTTGCTCCTATTTACAATCTCCTAATTCCCTCCTGTTTCTACTCAACAAAAGAAATTATGTTCACAAAAATACTGTCTAAAAATGTTGGGCTTGAATAATTCCATAGAGTTCTCAGGGGGTTTTATCCCAAAAGTGTTTGGCTAATCTTCTGTTTGGATTGGGATTCCTCCAGTTAGTGAAAATAATACAGTACTTAGATGGCCCAAGAACATTTTTGTTTCATAAAAATAAAAGTCAACAACATTTTAAAATAATACCTCTGGTAAAACTGATTGAAAAAAACGAATAGTTTCTGTACAGAATTAGCACCTCTATTATTCTTTGAAATATGATTAGCAAACATGGCATAAGTGGTCATGTTTCTTCAAGTGTAAATAAACAAAGGAAGCAAATTCCTTGTTTCCAGGGAAAGTAGACTTCCAGGTTTAGACACTGTTCTTGGAAAGCAGGAAGCCTAGGTTCTGGCCAAAATTAGAAGTCAAAAAAACCCCCACAACCAGTGGCCATGATCAGTATTAAAGTGAAGTTGAATTTCACCATTCTGGGTCTGCTTTTGCTGCCTTTTAAAAGGGGAATCTTTTAAACCCAGTGATATTTATTGATCTAGGTATGTGGGGTATGAAAGTTTCCAAACTTACATTCCAAAGTGTAACGCAACCGCTATATTTCAGAACAAAGAAGTAAAACAGTTGTTGCCTGTTAAATGTAACACCTTTTTCATTTAGGAAACATAATTTGATGCTTCTGCAGAAGTTAATTGTGCAACTAAAACATTACATTTCTATTTCACACCATTTCTTCTTGTCTTGTTTAAAATCACACCCACAGTGACGAGTGTTACGATTTTGATAATTTATCTCTAAGTCAGGGGTCCAAGTAGGCCTCAGGCCAGCAGTGACACTACACACTGACATGTCAAGATTTATTGCTGATGCAAATGTGTGAGCCCACTCTAATGGTCCCGTGTCCACATTACAAGAAATACCATTGTTACTGACAGATGTTTGAGACTCGGCCTCAGTGACTCCAGTTGCAGCCACCCCACACCCTAAACTCACACTAAAGACTACTCTGGGGATCCAGAGCTGCAACAGCATTTCTTTTGACACTTCCCTACTGCAGACATGCTGACCTACACACCTGGTATATCAGCACCTTTCATATGATCTTTAAACGGAAATATAAAGTTCTGCCTTTCTTATCTGCCACCTTTTCTTAGCTTATGAAGGTTTCTGATCTATTCCAAGACATCATTTCTATCTGCTCCTCCTAATGTTCCTAGCTTGGCAATAGGATTGCTTCCAGGTAGTCATAAAATCTGGCTGTCAGTTCTCCTGCCAGCCCAAGGATTTTAACTCAGCACAGCCAGTAGTGGTTCAGATTTTCATTTTTTACATTCTTCAGTAAACCTGTCTCCTGCAGATTTTTGCTTCTAATGTTTGTTTACTTCACAGCTTATAAACAGCTTAAGTCTGATTCACAGTTCCCCTAAGACTGGTTCACACTGGAAGGTAGAGGGAAGTTAAAGTGCCAGAGGCCCTGCAAATAACAGATAATTCAGGCTTTCATTAGAGCATCCTTTGAATCAGAGCTTTCCTGCTCAGCTGTCTGATGAAACAAGATTGTCCTGTAACATAACTTCATACTTAACAACAACATTTCCAAAGGCCTAACAACCCTGCTCCTTGACAGATGATGTTCATTACCACAGCAAAAATCTCAGTATTGCTTTCATCTAGTAAGTCTTCTACAGCCCCATTTTCTTTCACAGAAATAATGTCTGGGGATAGTTAGAGTACATGCATTAGTGTGATTTATTTTCAGAAAATATATCACTCATTATGGTGATAGCAGCCAGAATAAACCTTCAGAAATATTTTTAGATGTCAGAAATAGGACATATTTTATGGAGAGGAGAAGTGGGAGAGTGGGAGGGAGAATGGATGCTTAAAAACAATAGTCTGCTGTTTCCAGTGTGATATAGTTTGTGTTTAATTTTAAACTGGAATTAATAAGAATTAACAGGAATCACTTAATAAGTAAACAGTGTACACATCATTACTGTTCATGTCTTTGGAAGACTTTCCATGCGACTGAGCCTGTTTGTGCTGAGGAGGACAGGACTGTAACATAATGATGGTAATTCTTCACTTTCTTTTTGTCTTTGACGTACTTTTCATAAATCTTATGGACTTTGCTGCTGCATTCATTTGATTTTATTCTTGCCATGCTGATAAGTGAGGAAATGAGACCAATAGACGCCCACACTTGAGGGCAGAGCTCTCCCTGAACTGGAGTATTTCCTGCCATAGCCACTCCCGTCTTTATATGTGCCAGTGGAAAACTTCTTCTAAACAAACTTTTGAGTTGCTTTTTTGATGTTGTTTTGTTTTGTTTTAATATATAGTGGCAGTATTTCCATCTTTAGCAGGCACTTTACCAGCAAAGAGACATCACATAATTTAAGGGTCTGCTTCAGCTACTGTTCTTTTAAGCAAAACTTCTCACATGTGGTTGACAGGCTATCTTAATCCTTGGTTTGTAGGTATAACCTTCCATCTCAGTTTGTTAAGCCAGCAAGCAGCTTTTGACCTGGTTTCCCTTCTTTGTTGGAGGTAGGCGTTACAGTAACATGATACAGCAACTACATTTTTAAAAACAAAATCCAAGGTCAGATGGCTGTCACCCAAGGTCAGAACGAAAGAGATTCAAATGGTGCTTGACCACCAAGGAAGAAAACCTAAGGGTTAAATGTTCAAATTACACAAACCTTGGCAGGAGGGATTTTATTGTTCTTGTGCTGTTTTCATAGGGAGCACTGAATATTTCTGTGAGAACTGAACTTCTCATATCTTTTAGAGCACATTGCTCGTATTTTTGATAGAGAAATCAGTAGGAATCTTCAGCCACCAAAACCCAAGTTAGCAGTTTATCTTCAATTTGTCTCATTTCTCAGTCTGCAGACTGAACTTTAACACATGCAGTTCAAGAAGAAACAAGACAAGCCAGCAAGGATCTCTTGAGGTCATTGGAGAAAAAACTCTTTGCAAGAAGGTTGCCAAGAAATAAACAACACCAGAAGGCAAGAAGAAGCACAGCTGAGTGCTCTCACAAGCAGCCTACCAGAGCAAGGTATTTAGACCCCAGGAGTCCACACAAATAAAAATTAATTTTAGCTAAGATTTTGCTTAATCTTTGCAGGTAACAAATAACCTGTATAAGGTGCAGAGGCAGTTAAAAATTTTGAGACTAACTAAAGCTGTTTGTTCTACTAGCACAAGTTAGAAAACAAGCAGGCTGAAAACACCAAGCAGTAGAAAGTGTCAAGAGCATGATAAACCAAAGCAAGTTCCTACAAGCACTTGTCAGAAGACAGGGAGCAAGGAGCCTAAAATGAGTTGCTTTGGCCTGGGGAGAGGTAGGGTGAGATACAATGATTCAGTGCTTTTCTTCCAGACACTGTCCCCACAGCTAAGCGGAAACAGTTTGAATCCTGCCCTCCTGTATGATGGATAGTCCCCCAGGAGACAGGATGGCTTGCCTGAGGCCAGGCAGTCTGTGCTACTAAATGGGAAGCAATCTGTTGAATGGGGTGAGAACAAATAGATATAACACTCTTGCTATGAAAAGTGGCAATTGAAAGGAGGCATGGGAGAAATCCGCTCAATTTGATATAGTGACTATTCATTACTCTTCACAGAATGGGAAGTAGGGGACACAGGTGGCATAACCAAGATTCAGGTCTAGAAGGAAACAAAAAGCAGCCCTTTGTCCCCTGTGAAGAGAGTGACACCGTGGAACTTGTTGCCACAAGATGGTGAGGCTGCCACCAGAGTTCCAAAAGAGATCAAATCAGTGCAAAGAGAATGGGGCACACTGACCTGGATGCTTCACCTAAACTGGTGATTTGCAGAAGCTAGAAAAACACAGGGAAAAAGTTTGTGGTTTTACTTTCCCCTCGCCCCACCATCATTCCCTGCTACTTTCTGCTGGAGCACATAATTCAGGATACTGACTGAGGAAGTTCTTCCATACAACCCAATAATAACAGGTGTGTCTACCTTATTTACCAACTAAAATCTTCATTAGCTCCCTATACAGGCAGAAATTACTCTGAATACATAAATAACTACAAAACATTGCTGACTGGTTTGCATTACTTGCAGTCTAGTCCCAGGAATGTGGGATCATGGAGAATGTAAGATTATAAGGTCAGGGAAACTGGCATATCTAGAAAGTAGCAGCCAGTAAGAGGATAAAAAGATGCAAAACAACAGAAACGTTACCATGTGCCATGAACAGCAAATCTCTTTCTGGCTCCAACTAGTGATCAGTTTATGCATGCTGTTTATGCAGTAACTACCACTCCTTGAAATATTAAAGTATCTGATGTAAGTAGAAAAACCATCCTTGTGTGTGAACTATTGCAGCATGTCCAAAATACAACTTTTAGACCAAGAAGCTTTCCCATTGTCTAATGAAATTGATTTCTCCTCATTTTGAGAGGACAAATAAATGTACAATCCAGCTGAAATATTTAATTAAGGTGTTTTTTGTGATTGGTGGGGTTTGGTTTGGGTTGTTTTTTTTTTTTTTCTTTTTGAAGGTGTGCAAAGACATTGTTTTAGAACAAATGGAAAGACTGGTGTACAAACCCATGGTAGGCACAAGTGCAGCGGAAATCTTCCATTGCCTCTCACTATAAGGAAAAGGACCCAGAATATTCAAGCTATGAAGCAATATGTGGAATCCACAGATGTGGACAATCCACAGATTTTTACCTGAAGTTGCTTTTGGTTCTAGAAACAAAATGAAGAGTTGGGGTTTTTTTGTTATATTTTATTCACCAGAAAAGATTAAGCATGTTATTTAAAAATGCAGTCTGATAGGCTATTTTGGGAATCTGCCAGTATCTAGTCTCTAAACAAATCTGGTACACTCAAAAGCTTCAAAAGGGTGTTTTTACTCTCAATGCATTCAGTTAGTTAGAGCCCAGGAAGTGCATATCTTAGAGGGAAACGAAGGAAGTAATATCTTTCCAACAGATCCTGACCTGTGTCTACATATTTTCAGGGTATTGTAAGAAGTTGCCCTTACAAAGCCAAATACTGACCTTTTAATCTCCCACAACTTCCCAGGAGGAAAAGGGCTTCTCTCTGCTTTAATAATGGTCAGAGCTGTCACTCTCCCCCGCGAAAGGAGCAAGCACAGCAAAAGAAACATGCAAACATTCTCTGCTTACATGAGTGTCTCATATTTGAATTCCCTGTTCCTGCGATGTCTCCATAAACAAACCCCACAAACCCCTCACAGCAGCAGACACAAGGAGCGGGTCTGGCAGTGTGTGGTTTTGACTTACATATGCTGGGAAGCGTTGGGGTAGAGCTCTGAGAACTGCGGTGCAGAATCCTCGGGGCCATGGGGTGCAGCATGGCTGATGACCATCATTATGGGCCTATGGGGATATATCCTCTTAGACATTCTGAAGTAATTAATGCTCTCATTAGTGATTAGGTCTGTGAAGTAGTCCTGGAACATACGATTAACAAAAAGCAAAAGTTACAAAGTGCATGATTAATTAGATCACATACTATCATGTTATTACGTTATTTTTCAAGTCCTCATTAAAGCTCAGATCAGGAAGTAAAAACATACCATCAAAGAGATGTATGATTTAAGGGAGCATAGAGGAGACTGAGCAGTAATTACTTTCTTAAGCAGGCAATGCCACATAAATGAGACAGTATTTTGCAAATCAGATACAACAGAAAGTTTTAAGTAAATTTGATTACCAGATTTGGTAAGATAATGCTAAGTAACATTTAAAATGACAGACTGTACTGACAAAGATGTGTTTCTTAAATTTCATTGATAAAATATTTCACAAGGTAATGGCTCCCAAATAACACTGAATCTTAATCTGGTTTTATGTTTACATAAACCTTTGTTGCACACTCTTTGTTCAGACTGTACTTTTGCATATGTACAAAGTGGAAGACAGCTACAACAGGCAACAGATTGCAAAAAATCTTAATCAAAGAAATTGCAAATGAGAATGCAGGGAGCAGTTGAATTCCTGTGGGCTCTGTTCATTTAATTGTGCAAATTTAAGCAGTGCAGCTGCTGAGATTAAGGTTGTGACTCACTAATAAACTGGCTTAACCCACAGCTAAGGTGGCAAATGGAAGCCTACAAGGAAAAGGGAGGAAATGGAACTAAGAAAAAAAGATGAAAACTTAAATTAAACCACCTGCCACCTTGGAGTATTCACTGTTGGCCTGGAGGTCTAGCTCGAGCTTCATTGAGAAAGTGCTGAGACAATGTTTGTAATTTCAAGCACTTCCAGGCATGACTAATCTTATGTTGTGGATTCGAGGCCCTGAACAGCTGCAAAAGCAGAGCCTGAGGGACAAGGTCTGTGTCGCATGTCAGTGCTAGGACAAGCCAACCAGCTGTGACCTCCTCGCTCACCCGCTCCCTGTCCCCCTGCCCCTTCCCCTTTCCTGCAGCCCCCTTGGAGCACACACGGCAGCCCTGGCTGCTACAAACCCTGCAAACTTATGGATGAGACAGTGAGTGATCCTTTAGTTTCCAAAATGGATAATGAGTGCAAGGCACCAGGGTTGTGATAATTTCTGGGTTTGAGGCCTGTTTAAGTGAAATGCGTGTATGACTGCTCTCCCAAAGCATCTATTCCTCTCATGTTTTGCTATTCTAGCTACATACACAGGGTGTGTAAGGAATGTATGACTAACCAATATTCTATATTTTCTGGTTTTTTCTCTATAAATATATAATCAGTGTAATGCAATTTCTGTGGATGGGAAAATCAGAAACAGGCACCACTAGCTTTCAATAAAAACTCATTACATGGGTCAGAAAGCACAGCTGCAACATCTGTATCATCTTCCTTGAGCTACAATCTGAGGAAATTCCAGATTGCTTTCTGCAGTCTGCGATCTGTGCTCCTAAGCCTTTCCAAGAAACTTCATGGCAGTGGGCAGGTCACCTTGGCATACTTTCCACACTTTGTCAAGAGCACAAACAATCTCTGAACCTTTCCAATGGCTGTATTCTTGCCCTTATCTATTCTCATAGTCATATCCGGAGTCTGACACCACAGGCGTACAGCCTTTCTTTGGTGTGCACTCGATAATGGAAAACAACATTAACCAAGGTTCTTCTGTGGGTAGTAACTGACAACACTCAGAAAACTTTAAAGTTCAGTAGAGCAGGGGGCACAGTTCTTTTGGGGAAAGGCTTTTATTTACTGTTTGCTTCTGCCACCAAAACATGACTTTCTATCAGGGAGAGGGAGGGAAGAATCACCAGGCTCCACTGAAGAGCCCTGGGAACTTTCTTCTGTTGAGTGATTAATATTCTCACATGGAAATGCATCTGCAATGCCCTGGAGAGAAAATGACATCTCAATTTCATGGTTGTAGTTGGTTAATTAATTAATTATCTGAAAGTTATTTTTATATGGATTAATCATGTGGCATTTATGCGTCTGGAAAATACCTTTGCATAATCAAATCCATGCTTCTCTTTGTTACCATTGCGAGAAATGGTGTAATTATAGAAGCGAGAGTTCTTCACTAATCCAACCCACTCTCTCCACCCAGGAGGGATGTAGCTGCCATTGTATTCATTGAGGTATTTCCCAAAAAAAGCTGTGAAGTAAATAAAAAAAAGAACACACATGCATGAGGCTTTGCAATCCAAGTCTTTTAGTCTTTGAGTCAAAAGAATGTATGAATGAAACAAGAATGTGTTAGAATGAGTCAGAGTTGCTTTACCAAAAATCTTCCTTTTATAGCTTAGAGGGTTTTGAAATTAAAATAAGTTATTTCCAGAGTTTTATGGGAGTTGAAAGCCTTTGTGACTCTGTTTTTTTCTTAATCTTTTGGAATCTAGTGTTCATGTGAAATATTTTCAGGGTTTTTTTTTAGAAAGAGTATGTTCCTCTTGGTTTCCTCTTGAATATGAAATAAAAGCTCAGTGCCCAGAGGAAACATCTGAGAAACACCTAGTGGTTTTAAGCAAGTCCTGTGATGTTTTGGAGCTTGGCTTCTGACTTTTGAAAGTTCAGGCTTGCTATCCTGCCTACATTTGCTGGTTTGATAAAAGGTCTGAGAAGTACAGATCTCTATCCCATTAGGACATATTCAGGTAGAGCAAGAAGGAATCCCCACCCTGCTTGGCTGCCACATCTTCTCTAAGGCAAAACTTGCCAAAAAGAGACAAAGGGTTGGAGGTCCATCTCCTCTACCTGGCCTGCCAAACTTCATGCATGTTTTTCCATTAGCTCAGGGTGACAAGTAAGAACCCACTCAGACTGAAAATTTCAGCCTTTACCAAAGGTTTATAGGTGCTCCTGCCAATTCCTCTGGAAGGAAGTAGGAAGAAAAGCAGTCTCACAATGCAGCAGGCTCCCAGCTATCTGGGAGTTGTGGATTGCCTATGGCAAAGATACACAGACACCAGAAGCCAGCCAGCTGGCCTTGGAAAGGAGCATTAATGCTGGCATGGCACCCTGGCAAAGGCAGCCACATTGCTTCTAGGGAGGGAGGGGTGTGGGAGATCTTTAGCTGCTTGTATATGGTCTGTGACCTGGATAGAATAGTCAGTTTGGATGGCTCTATCCTGCTTTTCCACTGCCTGGGAAGCAGTGACAAAACACTTGATTAGGTCTGCAATGTGGGTTTTTTGGGATTTATTACATCCAGTTAAGTCCCAGCAAGTTAATGGGGAGTCTCAGTATCTTCACTGTTTTCCTTTTTAGTTTTCTTCAGATTCACAAGACCCTGGATGGTCACCTGTGCCAGTAGTTCTGCTGCCTGTGTCCCCAGCAGTCTACACACAGGTACCCCTGGTGCTCACAAAATCAGACACCACTGAAGAGGAGAGAATGACAGAAACCTCTCCCTTTCCAGGGACAGAGCTCTTCTGGGTGATAGCTGTCCCCCTCCCTGCCCCCCTCACAGTGCCCAGCCCCTGCCCTAGCTGCCAGCCTCAACCCAGCAGTCAGGCCTGTCTGCAAAAAGCTGCTGTCCAGAGATGCTGTCCCTCAGTTGGGCAGTGGGACATACCTTGGATCCCTGTACTTGTTTCCTACTAGGAAATGAAGTCACATTGGAAAACCTCACATCCAACCTAGACACATTCAATCTAACCAAAAAAGCACATTTGTGGAAGGGCTCAAATAATTCAGATCTGATTGATGTGGGCTTGGTGAACTTCTTGGGAAAACTGGTAGAAAAATCAAAGTGTTCATAATTAAGACTTGTCTGAGGCAACATAAATATGATGCAATTCAGTCAGGGAGCTGCCAAATGTCACTAACCAGAGATTACAGTCATATATAGTGTTACTTTCCTATACCACATGGAATGTGACACATAAACAAGTCCTACAGACACTAGACCAGGCTTCCAGCTCTTCTTCCCACAGCCACCAAGAAAGCAATCCAACCTGTCTCCTTTTTTATCCTCAGGCCTACCAGAAATCAAGAACTGTGAGGTGAAGAGGGTGATAGTGGGCAGGGAATACATGGCCAGCACTGTTGTCTCCCGGAATGGAAACCATAGCTCTCATCTAAGGCAGCCAAACTGGTTTAAACTCTCAGTTAGATGTCATGGGAAAGTGTATGGGTAAAGGCTGAAATACTGTGAGAAGGGAAGCCAGGGAAAGAGGAGAAGGGGAAGAGAAGTCAGAGAGAGACAACAGTGAAGAAAACTATGGGAGAGTGATGTAACTGAGAGAGAAGAAGCATTGTTGAGCCAAGCAAAACCAAGGATGGTCTGTGGTTACAGGGGAAATATGAGGTCAGCCCCTCTGAGTGTCATCCCAGGTCTAACAGCAGCTGCCTGATTTTGGGGAACCTCTGCATGCTGTGCTGATCACTAAAGGGCTCTACTGACAACCTGCCTCTCACAAACATCAGCGGCTTTCAAACTGAAATGGAAGTTATAACAATTTATCATATAGGATGGTTTGACTGCCCCATCTATTATTAAGATTGACTCACTCAGAGACTCTGCTATTTACAGTCTTGCCAAACTTCAATCATTAGTGGTGATAGTTTCCATGCTATCTGACTCAGGCTGTATTTTGCTCTATGGAACCTTTTAGCCAAACAGTTCAGTAATTTCCAAGAAAAAGACTATGGAAAAGAAATGGGTTCACCCATTTAAAAATAATAGACAAATTTTTCTCTAAGAAGTTCTAGTGTCTGTAGGTTTTGATGTAGGGCCTTTGTAAATAACAGAGGTAGCTATGAAAATCTGCCTCAAAATGACCAAGCTCAGAAAAACTGTAGCACACAGATGATTACTCCAGCTTCTCACTTTAACGTCACAATGGAGTGTTCCTTTACAGACCAGGGAATTTTCGCAGAATTTTTGACATTAAAACAAAAAGCCATCAGCTTCTCTCACTCCTTCTCTACTCTCTCTTTTGATATTCATTACCTGAGAGAAAACCACCAGCATAAAATGAAGAGATGAAATGACCTGGGGCATCAATACGAGAATAGATAACTGAATTTGGAAAAGAAAGGATGGCTTGGAGCTGGGGAGGGCCAAATCATCTTGGAATTTCCTTCCTTTAGATTACTTAGTTTTCTAACTTTAATAATGCATTGTTAGATACCTTTTGGCCCCCTGAACCCCCTATTTCAGTGCACGTTATGAGACTTCAGACTGACAGCCTGAACCATTCACCTTTGCATTGGCAATGATTTAGTATTTTATCATAAAAATAATCTCAGTGCTGTTAAGTTTTAAGCAGCTCCCTGAGTGACAGCTTGCAGAAATAGATGCTTACCCTTGTTGCTGTGTAAGGCAGTTCCCATGTCAAACGTGTAGCAAAGCCCTGAATACTAGTAGAAGAAACAGTGGCTGTGATAATGGATCATATTTGCCAAAATACTTTAACCAAAAATGGTTTGTTGGTCAAAAGCCCAAGAGGATATGAGTAAATAGACGGATGAAGGGAAAAGCCAGGCTTTTACTGAAATACAAGCGTTCAAGTCCCTGCACCGTGTGGTTTTTTGAGTACTACTGAGAATAGGATAGGGCAAGTGAGTCAGAACTGGGGCCCAGCACCAGCAGTTAATGTCTGGCTCTTCAGGCTCTGAGTGAAGACAAGTGCCAGAGTAAAAGGAAAGTACAGGAGTGTCCATGGGACCAAATAACAACCAGCAAGTAATCACAATGGGTGTCCCATTTGTTTTTTGTTTAACCAGAGGACTGTTAACAAAAAAGCACTATGGAATATGTCACAGAATTGCCCAGGAACTGACACTGTGATGTGCAGATGTCTTTGCTGGGTCTTCACATGCTTGGCTTGAAGAGTCAACCCCCGTCTTTAACTTAGCTGTAGCCCAACACTTTCTGAATTGCCCAAGTCTGAGAACCGACTGGGAAGCCTCATCTTTAGAAGCCGCTTGTACTCAGCAGTTGGAGGGTTTAGGAAGCCATTTCTGCTTGTAATTAGTAAAACGGAGATTATGACTCAAGGGGTAAAAGCCTCATTAAAAAGTAAGGCCATTTCAAGGGACATCTTTTCATTATTATGTGTAATGGCCCCCATAGGGATAACAGGAAAGATAAATGCTTACTTTTGCATTTTAATAAGACAATTTTTATCTGCATTCTGGCAGTTTTGCTAACTGTTCCCAGGACACATTGTTATTTTTTAATCACATGTAGTGTAGTTTAGTATATCAGAATAATGGTATTCTGTATTAGCATGTTCAATTATGTTTATGCAAACAACAACACGTGGCATGGTGAACAGTTATACAGACATCTATGTGTCTCTGGAGAGGCTGCAGAATATACATGCCTGGTACCTGACATGAACAGATGCCTTAAGACAGGGTTTTGTTTTCCCTTTTACAATGAGCTAATGATTTCTGTACTGGACTGAGAGGTCCAGGGGGTTGCAATGGGTGCAAGACAAATATCATTTGATCCAGGGGATCTCTAATATTTAACAGCTGAGTGTGATTCAAATTCTCATAATTCCCAAGACTTCTTTTCCCTGCATGTTTTACAAGCAATTATGACATGTTTACAGTATTACACAATAGAGTTAGTCCTCTAACTCCTGTCAGCATTAGTGGATTAGTGTACAGGTGAACTGGGCTACATCTACCAGTGAGACATCTCTGCACTTCCACAGATCAAAGGACGTATATTATGTTCTACACCCTTATTATTTGTTGAGGCTTATGGGAACATTTCCGAGTTAAAACAAACGCAAACTTTTAAAAAGTCAAGCTGCAGAAAGGTTTAGTCACCATGACCCAGACAAGAGCTTTAAGTAGACAGCCCACTTCCTTTAACAAAGTCAGGAAACCATTTACAGGAGTTGCAAAGCACTGTTTATATGACATTTCAGGACTCAAACACAGTGATTCTATGCTTCTGTGGACAGAACCCAACATAACTTGAGCTTCTGAATCATTCCAGTCAATTCCTCCTTGCTTTCTTCCCATTACGCAAGCCATAGATTCAAACCCGAGAAGTTTGATTTTTCCCTTCTGTTGAAAAATTGCAGAGGATTAGTGTATCACAGCATTGCAGTGTAGAAAGCCAGCTCAGTATGCCAGCACGCCTAGGAAATGAAATAAGCATTGTCCCAAAAAATATGGTGAGGAAACTGAGACACCAGGAGGTTAACCTTGAGCTAGACCTAAGTCACGCAGGAAGCCTGTGACATTGCCAAGAATATAATTCAGATTTCACAGCTCCCAGTCTTGTAACTTAAACACAGTAGAAAACCTCAGGTTTTCTACATTTTCTCCAGCTTTGTGGGTCTTTCCCAGTCGCTGCCAGGTTTACCATTGCAACCAAAAAGATCATTAAAGATTTTATAACTCAGCAGTTGCAAAAGGCATTAGCCTATAACTTGATATAGCAATTGTTAGCCTGGGTGATGTCTTTAACAAAGCCTGTATTATGGGCCAAGCTGGTAGCACTTTCCAATATTGATGTTGTCTGACACTTCTCATTATAAGATCCTGTTTTCAGCTGCTTATAACTCTCTTATACTTGGATTTAAATTTTCCACACTGGATGTCTGCCTCAGGCTGAATTTTTGAAACTTTTTAGCCCAAACAGTAGCCATCTTTGAGAACCACAGTAATGGAAAAGGAATTATGCTTAACATCTGAAAAAAATTATGTGAGATTTCATTTGATAGCACTTCCATGCTCTGCACTGAGAGCAGGAACTCTGTCAAAGGCATGATGGACTTCCTGTCAAGGAGGCATCTATTAGAATCCTTTGAAAAAACCGTGAATTTTCATGTGCTAGAGATCTGGACACCTCAGGACATTTATTCCCTGTCCACCTGTGAGTGGTGTCAGTAGGTGGGAGAAAGTTGATTGAAATGCAGAGGGCAGGAGGTGACCCGATAAGGACAAGCAGTCTGGGGAACAGCAGGAAATCCAGCAAAGAAGCTAAGGGGGGGGAAGAAGCAGTGGGGGCTTGGGGGCCCAGGACTGGCAATGTCAACCAAGAAACGGGACAATGAGTGCAGAAAGGAGAAAGAAGCTGATTGACAAGGGGGGTGGGAGAAGCAGATCTGCTGATCAGGCTGGAAAAAGAGGTCGTTAATGGTAAGCAGTGGGAACAGGACATGTCTGTCAAGAACTGACTGGACCTGAGAGAGGAGGGAGGGCGAGAGGGAGAAAGGGAATGACTTGAGGACAGACAAGCAGGGGAACAAGGCTTAGAGCACAGGCCAAAGTGAGGTCTTGCAGGGCCAGAAAACTGGGATGAGAAAACTGAGGAGTGGACAGTGCACTGCCTAATGGGGTAGGAGTAAGGGAGTCAGAAGTGCTTTTGGTCAGAGTGGAGGACCCAACAATGTCTGAAAGGACTCCTGAATCTCACTGGTACCTGCCTTTCATAAGACATCTGAAAACCTATAGCAGTGTGCCCAGCCCCATGCATGTGATAAAACCCCACTTTGCTTGGTTTCTCAGCAAGTGAGCCGTGGAGTGTGCCGATGGGATATGAGACCCCCCCAGCCTTGCTGATCTGGAAGCCAGCACTGTCTTTGGATAGAACTGGTCTATCTTTTCAAACTGAGGAAATTTCTCCCTCCATAAAGTGGTATGTTGTTATGTAGTTAAAGACTATAATTTAGCCATGTGAACAAGAGATGAAACGGTTGCATAGACAATGTTCTACCCAGATTTTCCTAAATGAAGCACTTGAATACATAAACTTGCTAAAAGTCTTTTAGTGTATGGTTTTCTGTGTGATATTTAATAGCATAGAATTCTGCTTTAAGCATAAGTAGGCAGATATGCTGTAGTTTTTGATGAGGTCCTGGACAGAAACCAAAATGTTTCACTTCACATGATGCCATAGAACTAGAAAATCCTGCATGTTATCCTTTTGGCTTTTTTCCTCTTCTACATTTTACTTTTTGTGGACTATGTGCATACATTCAGCATATTTCACTTTCATTTATACATTTTTTTCATTGTCAGAAAGTTCAAATTATTCTGAAAAGTGAGACTTTTAAAAATTATTTAAAATATTTACAGATTAAATTATGTTTGATGCTTCCCAGAATATTTCACACCAATTAAGAAAGAATCTGAAAACTCAGAGTTCTCTCTCTCTATTTTCACTTTAGAAATAATCTGAAAACCAGGACTCATTCTCTGCTCACTCATTCCCAGCCCTGTATCATATTGTGCCACTCTCTCTGCTTTGAAAGGGTGCATGAGACAGGATACAAATTAGGTCACTGAAATTATGCAGATTAAAAATAGCATGTGCTGGCAGTGATTTGTACTGCAACACTGTGAACAGGAAACACACTGGCTTTGCCTCTAGAGGAAACTGATTGTCTGCCCACACCTTCAGGAGACATAGCTTTTGCTCGCTTTATGAAAGATTAACATGTCCCTGTGTGTCAGAGGGGAATGGTGCACAGTTTAAATACTCCTTAGCTTTCAGCTTCCTGTCATCTCAGTGTTTTATGAGTTCTTTGTTCACTACACTAAGAAATGTACCCATAAGTGACAGATGTCAGTGGACACACTGACGTGTGCTGTTGAACACATTACCCAGTTGTCAACCAAGTGACCATTTCTGTTCATCACTGCACAGAAGTCTGTGACTAATGTCAAAACACACCAGATAGGGGCATCTTGGTGTCACTTCTTGAGCCTGGAGTTTCACAAATGAAGCCATTTAGGAATTAACATTTGAGCTGATTGACTTTGCTATGTTACCATTTTTGTCCCACAAATGACATCAGAACACTCGCATGCATGAATCTTGAATGTTATTCTAGTCAGTTGATACATCTGAGCAAGAAATAAAATACTGGGAAATCATCTTCCCAAAGACAGTTCTAAAAAGTGCAAGCAAACAATTGCCTAATCTGGTGATCCCTGTTCTTTCAGGTGGGATTCCATGAAGGGAGAGACTGGTCCTGCGTTTGGCATCATGCTGTGAGGCTGTGAGCAGCTGCTGAGCCAAGGAAGAGTCCAGCTCTCACGCTCTCACCTGCACAGTTACACTGGCTGTGTGGGGCTAAGAGGAGTGAGGATTAGAGAGTAGTAGTTCTACAAAGTAACATTAAGCAGAGAGGGTTTAGAATATGTAGGTGTGTTAAGTCAGGGCAAGAATTTTAAGCTTGTACTTGTTTTCATATTTGCAAAGGGATGAAACTTCAGCTGGCAAAAACGTAAAACCCTGCAGAAGGCAAAGTATGATCCATTATTTAAAAAGAAAATGTTTATCTTTTTTATATCTTCTGGATGTTGGCTGCTCTCATGTGATGGCTTTCTCTTCTAAAATACCAAGATTATGCTTGGATGCTGCTCAATTATTAAGATGCAGCACAATTCCCCTTTCCTATTAAGGATGCCAAGGTTGCACTTCTGGGGTTTTCTTTTGTCTTTGTGTAGGTGAATGGCAAAGGCAACCAGCAACGGCAAAGGGCACATCTGAGAGGCAAGACTATGTGCTGTAGGACTGGGACAGAGCAGTAGAAGGTAAAGAAATTATGAGACTGAAAGAACAGCAAATGACCTGCCAATACTTTGGAAAGCACCAAACAAAATCTCTAACTCCTGAAGTTAATAAATTTATGAATTAAACTTCTAAATCTAAATAGCTGAAGGAATATCTGGTGATGTTAAAAACTATGAGATCAAAGAAAACTTCTCAAGCTTTTCTCACAATTTCCACAAAATTTGGAAGTAAGAGGCCCTTTTTCCTCTCTAGTATGAATGCCTGGATCCTATGTAATTAAAACAAATGTCATCTCTGAAACTCTCCATAGCTGCTTTGTTTTCTCTTTCTACCTATTTACTGTGTACCTTCCCTGCTATGTCCTATAAATTTTTATTTAATATTACTAATTTTGTGAACAATCAAGAAGCTTTGCAGTTGGTTCATTGCTGCATTAACATACAGCTTGTGAATAAGGGAAACTGTAAACATTGAAACATCCTTAATAGCTTTGGAAAATTATAATTAGAAGGAAAAGTGATTTTGGTTTGGCAGTGTTATTTCTGAATATTTTCTGCCCTGCTACTGCTCAGTATGGTTTCTGAATGTTGCCTGCCCTGCTAGAGTCCAGCACAGTCTCTGCCTATGATTTAGCACTGACATACAATCTTCAAAAAGGGATGTTTCCATGAAATGCAACATCACCCTTAGGTCATATCAGAGTAGAAGAATAAAACAGAAAAAAGAAAGAAGAACCCATTCAGTCCCTTGCCAGGTTTTCCCAGTGGGCTCTAATTATAACCACAGTTTATTAGAGCACGTTTCAGACCTCTCTTTAAAGGGCCTGCTGTGCTTGTGTGGAGTCCTCGTGGCTTCAGCAGAACTCCCCTCATAACAGTCTGCCCACATGTGATCAATTGCAATACAGAGGGTTTAGTTAAGGCTGCTGCAGGTTTAGACAATGGATGCTTCATAGATATTGAAAACGATTTGGAGTGAACAGAAGTGAGGACATCATATAAACACTCTCCCACCCCTTTATTTCCACTGACATATAATAATTTGATCCTATGCAAAAAGGGAGAGTTAAATTCTCATAATTTCAGAGTACCAGGTTGGAGATATTGTACATTGTCTCATCCAGATGGGAGCTCTCTGGTCAAGGGCCTTATCAGGACTGTCACCAAACTGTGACTGGCCTGAGTCATTCACTTCTCTTTCTGTGTTTCAGTTTCCCAATGAGGAGGCTACTGATTTACTGTCGAAACATGTAGAAATTCACAGGGTAAGTATCCATAACATCTGCAACCTCTCTATCCCCAGTTCCCTCATTTTTGCTCCCAATTATTTTTGACTCCCAGGTATTTTTGAGTCACTATAATTTTACTAAACTTTCTAGCTGTGAAGTGTAGATTATTGCTTGGCAAGCAGACTTTGGGTGACTTTTTAATAAGGCAACACTATCCTTGAAAAATGTATTATAAGATCTGCTGTTAATTAAGCTACCACCTCAAAAAATAATTGTGGCTAAATTAGAAGGTAGGATCATCTTACAAGGAGTAAAAAGATCAATCTTTGTAGCCATAGTATTGCAGGATTGAACAATGTACCTCAGTCAGAATTGGAGATTCATGCAGGTATTTTCATTTGTTTCCATTTTCTTTTACTCTTTTCTGCCCTTTGTAAAAACTCACCTATCCTGACAGTTTTAGGACTGATGTTCTCTCTGCCTGCCTTTGAAAAAGCACTTTTTTCCTGTTCCTTTCCTTTTGACCCCTTTTTCCTTTCCATGTAATAGGGTCAAGTCTGCATTTAGTAAGCATCTCCACATGCCTTCATAATAACAAGGCGGTGGAGCAGATATGCTCAAAGTAGTGTTTACCCCCGGAAGGGCAGAGAGGGCTAGTGACAAATCTGTCCAGTTTCTGTGTGAAGCATTTAGTTGTGCAAAGCATAGATGACAAACCAATAAGATACTAATTTTTTAAGAACACTAAAGCCAGGTCCCACATGAAGCACCCATATATCAAGCAGAAAGGATTTCTGACATGTAAGTCATGAGATAAACCTCATTTTAGGTCAAATTCAGCACCTTTTCTAACAGTGATGGTCAATTCTCCCTTCCTTTTCTCCTCCAAAACCTTGATGCTGACCCCTACTCAGGCTTAGCAGTGCTGTACTCAGATGGCAACTTCACTGAGACCAACTTAACAGAGACTGAAGTACTATTCAGCTCATGTCAGAGCCCACACCAGGTCCAAAAAAGTTAAAGATTTGTCTAGTTTTGTTTTTAATACAGGAAGCAGAAGCTCTCCAGAACTAGAGATGCAGAGAGACAGAAGAAAAAAGAGTGAACTGCCTGTGTGGTGAAGAAAGAGGCAGATAAACTTGAGGCATTGGAGGTAGCAGCTTTAAGAGATTTAGGACTAGCAGACAGCATGGAGACATTTGCCAGCTCTATGCTTTGAAAGCAATCCCTTCTTGTGCCTAAACTGCCGATAGAGACAAGTTTCTTTGCTGCCAGTTACATTGTAAGGAAGGCAGCTGGCAGGAGATCTGTGCCTCGTTGCTCTGTGAAGGGGAGTCTTTGTAGCTGAACGACACTTCTGGACAAATTGCACTCTGACGACCTCGCACAACTCCGGTACCTTGCGAAGGGGAAGTCAGGCTGGAGCCTAACATGTCTACAGATTCAATCTTAGGGGATAGGTGATACAGAAATGAATTGGGTTTTACATCAAGCTGAAGCACAGACGAGAGGAATAAGAAGAGTTCTTTGTAGACAGGAAAAGGATCTCCTGACTACGGAAAACCACCAGGAATTTACAAGAAAATGATCAAATCTTATTGGTGCACAGAAGAACAATCCTTCTTAAAGGCATGTTTCTATTCCTTTTCAGAAAATGCAAATGAAATATCGCCCCATGGCAAAGTTTAAATTATACCATTCACCTTGTTTTGCTCCCACGACAGTCCCTCCACTCCTGTGAGGTCTTTGGCACCAGTTCCCAGCCTGGCCCTGACATCTTCTTCCATAACTGCTAGCAGCTGTCCACAAGCAGGCCGTAATACTGACCATAATCACGTCTGGAACTGCCAGTTCAGACCCACAATGCCACTAAAATGCACCTCTTTCACAGTAGGTGCAACTGCCCAACAGCTTATTTCCCACCTGGGACATCCAAATGTGAAAATATGCTGCTTCACTACCAGTGAGTTTCTTTACATGGCTGTTACTGCAGATGTGGAGCAGCAGGCAGTACTACCCTCCCTCTCCGTGACATTCAACCTCTGCCCTGCACAGCCAGTTTGGGACAACAGTTGCTCCTGTTGTGGTTTAACCCCAGCCAGCAACTAAGTACCACTCAGTTGCTCTCTCACTCCCCACCTCCTGCCACAGTGGAATGGGGAGGAGAATAGGAAAGAAGGTAAAATCCATGGACTGAGATAAGAACAGCTTAGCAATTTAAATGAAATATAATAATAATAATAATAATAATAATAATAATAATAATAGTAGTAATGGGAGACAACAAAAAGAGAGAGAAATAAACCCCACAAAAAACTCCCAAACTCCCAAGTAATGCTCAATAGAATTGTTCACCACTCATTTACCAATATCCAACCAGTTTCCAAGCAGCACCCCCCGGCCAGCTTTCCCTCAGTTTATGTCCTGAGCATGATGCTGTATGGGATGGAATATCCCATTGGCTGGTTTGGATCAGCTGTGACCCCTCCCAAATCCTTGTGCCTCTCCAGCCTTTTTGCTGTCAGGGCATGAGACACTAAAAATTCTTGATTTAATATATGTACTGTTTAGCAACAACTTAAAAATTCAGTGTGTTATCAAGATTATTCTCATGCTAAATCCAAACCACAACACTATAGCATCTACTAGGAAGGAAATAAACTCTATCACAACCAAGAATAGTTTCATTTTAGGCAGTGATTTAAGACCGATTGCTGAATATGTCATCACTTTAAACGAAGAACTGCTGTTGCTTTGTCTCTTACCTGTTCTGTACCCAGTGTTATTGAGATACACAGCGAAGGTACGAGGCTCATGAGTAGCCTGCCATGAGGGAGAAGAGCAGTTTTCGTTGTTGGTGTAAATGTTGTGGTTGTGCACATACTTCCCAGTCAGCATCGAGGACCGCGATGGGCAGCACATCGGGGTGGTTACAAAGGCGTTGATGAAAGAGGCCCCTCCATTCTCCATAATCCTCCTGGTTTTATTCATCACTTGCATGGACCCTGTAATAAGAGGTACTGATCATCACTGTGCTGCAAAAAATAGTTTGAATATATTGGCTGTTATTATGCTGTGTCTGAACATCAGTGTGCTTCACTCTGCAGCTTTCATAATTTTAGGCAAAAGATCACATTTTTATTATACCAATAAAAATATTTTTCAGGATTCCAGAAAGACTGAATTCTTTTTTGTTCTCAGACTTCAAAATAAAGTTAAAATATGGGCTAATCTAGAAATAGTGTCCAAGCTGTATCAAATTCACAGATCAATAGTTCTTCAAATGCAGCTGTAGAAAAGCAGTATGTTACACAGACTGAATTATTAGTCAATATGCCACTAAAATATGTAGCATGCTGAGATTACCAATGAAAATGCTAATACTCTTTCTGTTTTATCAGATGACAGAAGAAAGAGAAAAATAGAGAGAGGAAGGGAGTAAAGGAGGGAGAGAGATGGAGAAAGGAATGAGAGAATTCAGTAGCAATTCTTCTAAAGGAAAGTTTCTGTGGACACAAGATCAGCATGTCTGGTTCTGAAGCTAAAGCACTGTGCTCAAAATCAGTTTTCGGGGCTAAAAAAGTATGGAAAAAAAAGGTAAAATGCAGCACCGTTTTCAAGAAATTGCATTGATGATGTTTAAAGAACAAAGACATTTTTTGCATCCTTCAAATCATCTTCATGAACTGCAAGGTGAGAGAGGCAGGGCTTGCAGATTTCTGATTGCAGAAAGGCTGAGCAGCCCTGGATAGAGTCTGTCAGTATTTGCTGACAGCTGTCAAAGTTTGTTC
Source organism: Corvus kubaryi (assembly GCF_017639235.1). NCBI lineage: Eukaryota > Metazoa > Chordata > Aves > Passeriformes > Corvidae > Corvus > Corvus kubaryi. The sequence continues at coordinate 3,083,090 of NW_024581127.1, read as the reverse complement.
TTTATGTTATCCAACAGAGCAGAGATTGAAGGGTGAGGGTGAACTGTGGATATGTCAGTATGAGCCCAGGAAACAAGTTTGTGAATTGTAGTACTTGCACAATTTTGGTGTTAAAAAGAGGTTTCTGGAATTTTTTCTTTTTTTTTTCCTTTGGTTTTTGCATAGTTGACTGTCCTTATTTTACATTTAAATCTGTTGATTCCACTGATACAAGAATTTTTCTTGATGGTTTTGTTTATGTTGCTTGAAAATCAAATTTTAAAAAGTTCTAAAGCAATTGCAAACCTGCCCGTAAAACCACAGAACTCCCAAGGAGACTCAACTTTAGGTTATAGCCATAAAATCTCACAAATTATCTTACTAGCTAAAGTTAAGCATGCTCTGTCTTGGTTTTGGGCTATGGAGTAAGTGTTGAATATGAAGTCTTTCGGATAAAAAAAAATTGTTAAAAAAAGGGAAGAGGCCGTAGAGTCTTCAGCATTTCATTTAAAATGTCAGGGTCTCTGTCTTTAAAGATACATTTAATACTGTGTATGAAAATCATCATCACTTTAGACTCTTTGTCTTTATAGTCCTTATTTTCTAAATGAACATCTGCTGCTGTGCTTTCCTGAACCCCTTGTGCTTAGGGATATAGAAAAGTAGAAGAGTAACTGAGAGGTACCTGAACACAAAAGGTCTCCATTTGCATGAGTAGGAGCATTTCACTCAATTGTTAAGTAAAAGACAAATCAGAGATCATCCTCCTTCTACATGCCTTTATGTTGGACCCCAGGCTGACTTTTTAGGTTTTGTTTTGTTTTCACCAGAGCTCTTCTATTTTTGAAAAGTCACAGTTTATTCCTGAGAACTCAGCTGTAACGTGTGCTGAGGTGCTCAGATAGAAAGTGGGCTATTCAGGTAGCCTAATGCACAGTAACTGCAGCAGAGCTGATCTGCACCTTCCTGCCTCCAAGTATTATAAATGAGTAGCTGTTAGAGTGCTTCCTCATTCCTCCAGCTGGTCAGCCCTCTGCTCTTGCAAACCTGCTGTTTATGACTAAGTTTTCCCTCTAGGTATGCACTTACTGACACTGATAATAGATTAAACCCCTCTGGAAATTCTGGAATAGGCACTTCAAAGCAGGTGAGACTTCCTCATTTGGAAAACAAAACACAAGCAGGAGATAAAACTTGCTGATATAAGTTATAATCCTTTGCTGTCTGCAGTTCTCCTCACAGCTTGTATTTTTTACCATCTGGCCTGCAGTCTTCAGGGCACATGTACTCAGGCGCTGTCTGTCAGCAGGACACTCGTGCTCTACATGACTGATTGGGGAGCACCTGAGGGCAACCAGATAACAGGGAATGGCCACTTTGGACACAGAAGTTAGTAAGTTTTGTCAGACAAGACATTCAGTGTCACTTCTCAGTCTATTATCATACCTCAAGAAATATGTTTGGCAACCAAGGTTTCATATCAAGTCTTAAAGTTGCTATGGATTTTCATCACAGGTGGGCATCTCTATAAAGGCATAGCTGGGAGCCACTTTGTCTTTATATGGGTTGTATGCAAGTCGCCAGGAAGGTAATGGACTTTTTCAGTTCTCAGCACATATCCCCATTTTTTCAGCTTATGTTTTTTAGTGCTTTAGTTTTAGTGAAGATGGAAAGCACACCATGCAAATTATGCCTGATATGATGTGTCTAGATGATGCTGTGATCTCTTCACCCAGCGTTCTCTTCAGTGGATGGTTTACATAGATCTCACTGGGTGGTGCATTAGGCTGTAAAAAAGGGTCAGAAACACTGGAACTACCAACATATTCATTAGTTTTTACTCCTTTCTGACATTATGCAAGATATTTTCTATCGTGAGGACAATAAGAGTGATTGGGGTGTCATATTTTGAGGTACTGATGCATGCAAATAATAGAGAATCGGGAGACAGCGGAAGAGACCAAAAAGCAAGCAAAATAATAGACTGAAGAGAATACAGGCCTGACCCCAGTGGGAGCCCTGAAGAGCCACAGCATGCTGTCTCCAGGAGGGGAGAAGTTCCAGGTTCTGGGAGCTGGTACTTTGCCTTGAGCAAGATGACACTGGCCTCTGTTGGGCAGTGAGTCCTCTACCCTCTGGATCTTGGTAGGGGAAAGAAAGTGCACAGTGGCACAATTCAAGAAGTAATTTCCCAGCTTTTGAGATCAAGTATTTGCTGAGTTTCTTCAAGAACTGTGGGCCAGGCTGCTTCACACAGCTTAATTTGCAATCCACCAGCTGATCTATAATATCCTTCCTCCTTGCACAGACAGGAAGTGACTGGAGTTGTGGAGCAATTTGTTAGTTTTATCTAATAAGGTGAATGAGACAGCAACTCCGCTAAATTTCTCTGCACTCAGAATGCAAAAGTCAGGGGGATGGTGCAGATCAATAGGAAGATGTCCATACTCCTATGGTCTGAGCACTAACTAAATGCAAACTCCCTGTCCCTTGCAAATTTTACTTTGGATAACTCCTCTGTATATCATTTGCACTCAGGCAGATGAATATTTTGGTTCAATGCTTATACATGCTCTGGAGACAAATCCTTCCTGATTGAAGTCTATAATGTACCTTATGTGCTTTTATGTTAAAGCATTCATTTAGAATAGCTTTTAGAAATGTTCGTGCTGGGAATACAATAGCAAATAATCCATATTGAGTGACTTTCAGTCTTGTGACTTTTGGATACCAATCCCTAGGTTTTATCCTGTTTGTGGCAGAAAGTGTTACTTCCCACTGACCTTTGAGAAATTTAAGACTTTCCTCAGGAATCAATGAAGAGCAAGAGGAAAATTCACACATGGAAAACAGTTTGGCTTTATTTTTCAAATAAGCAGAATGATTTATTAGCAGAAGTGTGAATAATGCAGTACAGTAAATCTTGGGGCTGAATCCTGTTTCCTGTGAAATGATCTATGAAAAGGGGAAACCTGTGTGTTCATTCAAGGCAGTGGGAATGCATACACACCCAGGCTATTGCTCAGCTGCCTGCTAATAGGAGCCAGAGTGCCCTGTGAACATTCAGAGCAGCTTTCAAAGAGTAGAGCTCCACAATATGAACAAAGTGACTCGCCACATCCTTCCTCCTTTTTCACCACTCGCAAACCTTCTTGCAAGACTGAAGGCAGCAAGTTGGTAACACTGTTTTCAGAGATGTGTGTCTGCTGACCTACCTTCCCCAGTGCCCTGGAGAGAGTAGGCTCTTTCAGACCACAAAAAGGAAGACTTGACTTGACCCTTTTAACAAAATTTTTCAGAACGACTCTATCAAGAAGAAATGCACTCCTATTGTAAGAGCTGTATTTTAGACCAAAACCAGAGCTGGGAACAGCTATTCATTATGCAGCATGGCTAAACAGAGCAGAGGTTTGAAAGAATGAAAAATAAAAAAGATAAGAATCGTTCCGATCTAAAGGACTGTGTTTGGAGCTCTGCTGCATAAAAGCACCAACCCACAGTCACGAAATATAGCTTATTAATTATTTTCTCAGAACCCTGAAGGACTATGAAATTATTATTGCATCATGGTAAATACAAAAACGCAAGCAACCAAAGAATTGCTCGCAGATACAGACCGTATTTTGTCTACAAATCTTCTGTCTGAAAGTATGTGATTTTAGAACAGAATGAAGTTTTCTGGAATGAAACATTTTTATTTTTCAATGTCATATGGCATTTTGTCTATATACTTCTATTAAAAATATGTCTCTCATTAAAAAAAAAGCAAAGAATTCAAGATTTCATTTCAACTTAATTTGCCATTTTTTCACCTTTTTGATCTCACAACCCAAAATATTTGCTTGGGGGTAACCTAAAATGATCCTCTTTCTCTCCTTGATTTTTCGTTTTGGGCAGTGAACCAAAAAATCAGTTATATGCATAACTACCATTAATATCTTTCTAACTTACTTAATGGAAAACATTCAAAGGCCTCCTGGAACATCATCCAAGTGTTTTAACTTTTTCCACCCTAAGAAAAATATGTGAAAATCACTTCTGACTGGTACGTGCTCAGATATTTAGTATACTTATGAAAGCAAAACTACCATGTTTTTATACATATAGCATAGTTTTTAAAGCAGATGGATTTTAAACATTTCAGTAATTCATACAAATATTAAGGTTACTAAGTCCTGTAACTAGACCAGTTTTTCTGTGTGCATAAACATGTCAGATGACATACATCCCTGTGACAAATATGTAGAGACACCTATACAGCACTGAGGGAAAGGCTGGCCTCATAAGGCACAAATTTTTAAATGCTACAAAAAGTCATAGAGTGAGAAAAGGCTTTTGATACAAGTTTTTTATCTGTATGTCCTTGCACGCATTATTAAATCTTTCTGTTGTGTTGATTAAAGCCTCCTATGGTGGATTTTGATAAGCATATATTTCCTAAAGTCTATAATTAAGTGCAATGAATGCTATTCAATAATATTTGTTAACTCACTTTCCAAACTTGTCCCACATTCTGGTACTGTTCCAGGACCAGCACCTTCTCTGAATTTAAAGTTCTTTCTGCTTGACATAAACTACTGAAAGACACATGACCAAATGTAGTAGCAAACAATTATTTCTCACCTAGCTCCACATCTTGATCATCTGTGAGTACAAGGATGATATTTGGTCTGATATTTTTTCGCTCCTGCTGCACACGTCCTCTGAACCTCGGGGACTTGATGGTGGAACAGTGACTTGTTAGCAATTCAGTACTGAGCACTGCCAAGATGACTGCAAACCAAGAAGGCTTCATAGTTGTTCCAGTATTTCAATGAAAAGGCTGATCCAGAAGTTCCTGAACTCTAGTTTTCAAGACCTGTAGGGAGGAAAGAGATTCTGTTCAAGCAATAGATAAACTTCCAGTCATACACTGAAATGATGACACTTAGGGAAGTCAAGCCTGACACATACCATTTAACATGATTATAAGCCATATTGTTGAATGAGAGCTTTATTCTATCATTTTCTAAGAATAAACTCGGTCATTCTGCAGCTATGCTCTCTCAAATAATTTTTGTTTGAAGTCATGCTTGCATTTTGTATAGACATGACTTCTGGTATACTCCTCACAGTGCTCCTTCTCCTACACCCCACACTTCTTTCTATGCAGCTTGGTTCCTTACATTCAGTACCTGGGCGCAGTAAAAAATTGCCGGGATGCAGACGCGTTCAGAACATCTGTAGGAGGAGCCCTGTGAGAAGGAGAAAGCAGAAGCCTTGTCAATCAGAGACCTCAGTACTGTGGCTGTGCTTCAAAGTCTCCAGAACTGTTTGTTACAGCTTCTTTCTCTGTCCTGAAAGAAAAGCGTAGAAAAAAATTGCATTCCCCATGGCTCCCCTACTGAATTTAATACCATACCTACGCAGCGGTTGGATGGCACCTTGGCTTCTAGAGATAAAGGACATGTATTTCACATCATCAGACACAGGTGCTTTTCCAATATTTACAGTCAGATTTACAGTGAGATTCTGAGAATAAGCATTCATTCCAGCGTATGACACCTGGCAAGCACTAACGCTGTTTTAGGTTAACTCACCTGCATGAGAGACTAAACCCTTAAAAAGCAGAGGAGAGAGCATGGCTGTCATTTGCAATCTGCATGGGGTCACTGTGTGAAAAGTCATCTTCCCACTGACAAGAAAGCTCATATTAAATGACAGTCCATATGATCTTACCCAGCATTGTGAAAGAGCACAACCATCTCTCAATCAATCAACGACAGAGCTGAGCGCCTCATCCATAATGCACAGTACCTCTGCCACAGCCTCGTCCTTGATACTCCGCTTCCAGACTTGTCTCAGTGCGTTAGCAGAACCCTCTCTCTGTGCCTGTCAGTCACACAGCCTTGCTTTTGTAAGACCTGCTGCAAGCACAGAGGCTTGGCTTTGCTGCAGCAGATTGAAACCTGTGACTGAAAATGACTGATTGGTCTGGAGAGGAAGGGGTAGCCACTTACACTTTAACATTTTTGGCATTACTGACTGAAGCTCTGCAAAACCCATCTGTAACACAAGGGAAGGGAGGGAATATCTGGGGGCAAAAAGGAAGGGGGTGGGAAAGAAACCACGGAGTCATGCCTGTTCCCTCCAGGGTACTGACCTGCCACATACGTTTCTTCTGTTTTTATTCTGGGACTGTGGATAAAGGCACGGTGATATCGGTCAATTAAAAAAAACCTCACAAAACCACCCAAGCCCAAGAACAATCAAGAAGTCTGCCCAAGGGGAAGACTGCATGGGAACTGGGGTGCGCCTTATATAATTAGACTGGAGCATAAATCACAAGATCTGTGCACCCACACCTGAGACTTCAGACATGCAACATGAGCCACAAACAGATTAAGAAACAGAAATAATGAGAGAAACACAGAAGACAAAAGGGTCCCCCAATCACTCACCTAAAAATGCATTAATAGGGAGATGCTCTGAATTGCAGGGGAAGAAGCCACGGCAGAGGGAGGGGATAGGACTTGGTGCTGGACTGCTAGAAAAAGGATCGTGTTCTTGTTTCCACATACACCTTTTATTTTAAGCTTCGCAAGCTAAACAGTTTCATGCTCCTCACTCTGGCAGGCTGTAATTACACCAGAAGAGTGTGAACGTCTCTAAAAGGAAAATCCAAGTGTCTGTGGCAGAGAAATCTTGTCTTTCATTGTCTCTGCACCAACCAACACTCCAGCCTTCCACTAACATTACAGCACTGCAAAGTCAATACACGGGATCGCCATCAAACAGCAAATGCTATTTCAGTGATTACACAACATTCAGATAAGTAACTGGAAGTCTGTAATTAGTCTGGATGGACTTTTAAAAATAGTTCCATTTCCATGCATATGTTCTTAAGTCGTGTAAAAGCTGACAAGAGCCCTGAAGACCAGGGTTACCAGTGAAGTCAGCTTTCTTCTGACAGACACCAGATACATGCTCTTGGTGCAAAAGCAGAAATACAATGTCTCTAGATGTCTGATCTTTAAATAGCGAAACTTTGACTCAGATCACAAAGCACGAAAGGCTATGTGAAGTGAGACTCAATGTTTAGTTTCTTACCTCAGCTGTACAGCAAACTTTTTCAGACAATGTTGACCCAGAAAGTGCAGTCATCCTGACTGCGCTGAGCAAACATTGGCACCGACGTGTTTGAATAATCCCCCACCGTACGAAACTGCAAGTTCCTGACAATTACACCTCAGAGCTAATAAAATTTACACTGGTCCAAATGGACATTAACAAATATTCCTCATTTCAACCTGTCTGGTCTGTATTAGTTAGTTTTAATAAAGACCTTTTCTCTAGCATGTTCGTGGCACCTTAGGCAGGTGTTTCTAGAAATAAGGGTATGAAAGTTTCTCTTCCAGCTCTAACTTTTTTCTCCTTGATGGATAAAGGAAAATATCAGGACAGATCTATGCATATAAAATTAATTATCCAAGTTTCACTGAGTAGTTCTTATACAAGAGCACAGTAATGCCATGTTTTGTTGCTCATATTTCAGTTTTGCATATGGCAAATCTTTATTAAAAGGTGATCTTTGACAACTTGTCCTTTTACAGCCTATTTCCCAGTCCTAGAAGGAAATAAAGTAAAGAAAACTGTCAAAATACAGGCTTGATAGGGAAGACAAGGCTGCAATGTTTGTATTGGATACTGGCTGGTAGCATGTAAGTGCCCCTGAAGATACTCCAATTTGTCTTGAGAAACAGACAAAAATAGGAGGAATTCTAAAAAAGACCTTTTTGAAGTTACATGGGGAAGGAAACTGAAATTTTTTTTTGGCAGTGTCAAGAAATCAAGACGGTACTACAAAATGCTTTTTTCCTAGCCAAATAAACAAGTGCTGATCTAACTTCTATGTGGGAATTTTAGGGTAAATTTCTTTTATAGAAGATACCTAGGATAACCAAATTGTAGTCAGTAAATAAATGAAACCAGAGAAATCCAAAGAAACTATTTTTTCCCCACAGGAGCAGAAATCCATAGTTTGCAATCACCTTTTAAGGGATAAAACCTGAAAACTTGTTTCTATGCAGCTAGTATTATAACATGCAGTTCAGGGACTTATTGGCATGGAGAATTATTTACTCATGAAACTTGAATTACACTGGTAGGGCACTGCAAAGAAAGGCTACAGTGCCACTTTGTGTGGTGTGGCATAAAAAACTATGAGGATTTTATTCTAGATCTCTTAAGAGAGTATCTTTCCGCGACTTAGATGAAAAGCAAAAGGCATAACAGTACCTTTTGGAACTCTGTAGTTTCGTTACTCATTTTGATACAGAACTGTTCAAGATTTTTCAGGGCATTGACTGAAAGCACTTAGTTTGGAACACAAAAAAAGACAGCCAGTACTCAAAAAAGATTTGCCACTTGGTTCTCATGTCCACATTTTCACTCGGTTCACTTAAAATGCCATTTTGTGTTTGGCCAATAAAAATCTGTCCAAGCCATGTACTTCATTTATGAAACAGGGCACTGAGTCTCCACATGAATACTCCATTATAAGTTTTAAAGATATATGAACTTATTCCTATTTAATATTCTTCAAATGTGGCTTCCACATATCCTTGCACAGGGAATCTGGCTTACATGAACACACTTCCTGTTTGTAAATCTGACATCAAATGTGGGGATAGTAAGTATTGATACTGGACGTGTGTCCGTCTCCAGTACCATGTGCTATGCAATGCCCCACATCAGTAATTCATGACCAAGAGGTAACAAAAGGCAAACAACTTTGTCTTTTCTGCACTATGGCATTAGTGTTTTCTTTTGAGATAACATTGAGGCATTATATTATCAAAGTCATAGGTAAAGGCCCACTGTCCTAGTGGCCTTTCCTTTGAAAAAAAAGTGGATCAGACAATAAATGAAACAGTGGTAATAATAACAATAACTAGTAATAATGTGGACTGTAATTGTGGAGCTTAGGAATCTTGGAATCATTAGGGTTAGAAGGGAACTCTGGAGATCATCTAGTCCAAACCTCCTGCCATGGCAGCACAGCCCTCAGGTGTATCAGTCACTACCCCCAGTTTTGTCTCATCAGCGAACATGAGAATGAGAATTCTGGTTTCTGTTCCCCAGATATTAGTAATACATATGCCCAGTGAATTGAGAATGTAAGGTATCATAGGGTTCCTAAATCAATAAACTTCTAATGCAGCACCTATTTGCGTTGTGTTCCTCCTTACTATCCAGTATCCTACAGATTTTATCTCTGTAGTTAGATTTCCCTGCCCCCATAAATTGACAGAGTTGTATATAATTAAGACACAGTCCACAAACAAATGTTTTTCAACTTAGAACATTTTTAGACTCTATGACAAGTGCAAGGAACTTGCACAAAAATACATCAAATGCATGGAAAAGAACTAGAAGGCAAGTGTTTCCTTTATGTGTCATTTCCTTTATGCAAAAAAAAATCTCAGATAATTTTTTCTTATAGGCTTCTCTGATAAATAAATGGATAAAACCTGTCAAAGAAACAAGTCCTCAGATATCAATCACTACAAGAAAATGAGCTTTCTTTCTTCATCTCAAGCAGAAGAGCATCTTCCTATGTATCTTACCTCTGACCTGCTGACTCGACAGTTTTGGCTTTAATGAGCTTTTCTTACAGGACTATGATCCCAGTCTTCTCTGCTCCCTTAAAATCAGACTGTCAAAAGAAAAAGACAAAGGCAAAGGACAACTAGAAAAAGTCTCTTAATTCAGAGTTGGGATTCTGCTATTGTCAGTGTTTTGTAATTTCCAATATGACCTTGGGGGTTGGTCACATTGCTGGGCACCTGCTCAGCATAATTTCAAAAACCTGCCAGTCTGCCTGTAGTGCCAGAAATCACTGTCAGTAACATCATGTAAATTGGAGATGTCTTCATCCACCCATGACCCTACAAATGCCAGATTCAGGGTTTACACCTACCATTTTAAGTTCTATGCTTTAAATTGAAATGTGTCCACCTGGCAATGTTGCAGTATTTGAGAATATTTTGCATACACAGAAACTCCAGGGTGCAGGAGGTGAAAGGGGTTTTCTCAGAGCCACACAAATACAGCTTCTGTGAATCTTTGATGCTTGTGTCAAAGGGTGGATGGACCTCTCGAAATCTCACGTGGTCTATGCTGTGAATCATAAAAAGTGTGTGGTTTGAGACACAACAAAATTAGCACTTCATAAGATCAGTAATTACATGAAGATTGTGCAGACAGATTGAAACTACATAATAAAAGGTCAGGGAAGCGAGGTGTTCATCTGCACCCAGCAACCTAGTAGTTCAGAGGTCTTAAATCTCTCCCTTAAACCATATTGCCTTGATGACTAGAGGGTTGTAACACCCTACAACAATAACAACTCTCACTTTCACGAATACAGTGAAGCACTTCAGTGGCAAAAGCTGTTGACAGATGACTGTTTTAAGTTTAGTAATGTTAAAGCTCTTCTCACATCTTACTCTTCTATCTCGTATTTAAAGGCAAACACTGCATCTCAGACTACCAGGCACGACCGCGTAAATCTGCAGGTCAGTTTCCTGTGGGAATATTGAGCCTGCAGCCATGGGAAACACATTTACAGTACAGCAGAAGTCAGGAAAAAGCAAGATTTACCACCTCTTCTTAAAGGTTAATCCCCTAATCTAGGTTGTAAAGTACAGGATTTACAGTGAACACAAAGAATGTAGTTCCTATCTGGGTCTAATCTAATCATTATCTATTGGATTTCCAACACACTTAACTAATCAATCAGATATCTTCTCCCCTTTCAAATGAAATCTGTGTATTCTAATGATGTATCCTCAGTGCCTCGGGCTATATTAATTTAAAGTAACTATAATTTAAAGTAATTGCAGGTAGGGAGAATCATAACCTTATATTACGTTTTTACATTGTAATTTTGCAAACAGTTACCGACAGGAAAGGAAAAAGCTTGCAGTGACTTGAAAGTATAAAGCAGGTTTGCTAACCCACTTTTATAACTTTTTACAGGTTAAGGGATATTCTTAGTAGGTAGAAGTTCCCAACACTTCATCTGTTAGGGTGAAACAGCAAACTCCAGTACCATTTTAAAAATACACAACTGTAGGAGAAATGATCTGCCTTTGAGAAAAGAAAAATATGTATTTGATTGTAATGCTGCTGTTATAGCTGAACAAAACATTAAAATTAAAATGAATGTTTTTATATTAACTTCAAATCTGTGGAAATTTCAAAAGAAAATTCCCACATATTTCTCAGTAAGAAGAATGTGCATTGCTAAGCTACAAACTTCTAATAATATACAGTTACCTAAATTTATTTCTCACCATCTGATTTACTTTGTTTTAGAATTTCATATTTCAGCACAGGCAAGAAATGCACTTGTCATACAAAAGAGCCTGGTATAATTGAGCCAGATGACATGCCCCACAAGTAAAATCAGCCATTCATGAAAGCTGGTCACCAGAGGCCATTTCAAACAATGCACATTTCAAAGTAATCTAAAGTAATCCCTTTTTTCTACTGATTTGGTTTCCAGGCAGTCTTAAGCACATGTGTGCAGCAAACAGGAGGCTTATTAAAACCTGATGTTATATTGGAGGTTATAATGCCATTGCCTTGTGATTGAATTCCATGTCTGTTAGTCTTCAAAGAGAGGGAAAAAATAAATTAAATTTATATGCTTATTACACATGAGTGTCATGATACATGCAGTTTATTAGCACTTGCTAAATAATTAAGACTGAGAGATAATTAGATGTGCACTAGGCTCCAAGCAGGCTTCTGATATCAGATTGTTTTTATCTTTAAAGGAGGTGGCTTTCCATCTAGAAGGTAATATAATTACTAAAAGACTACAAGTATTTTTCAAATATAATGATTAAATTCTGTGTATGAGGGAATCTCAGGTAATTTTAAAATTGCATTTTAAACTGACAAATTTTTGCTATACTCTTGCTCACTTCAGCAGTGTGGGGCACTGTGAAAATATACCACACAATAACACAGCGACAGTTCAGTGATTCAGAAAGTAGTCTTACATTGGGAGATCATATCACAGAGGTGAGTAACAGGAGCACAGTTTGCACATTTCTTTAAATTCCTCTTTAAGTTCACTGGCTTTAGAAACTGTGCAAGACCATAGCTTTCCACATCTCCTCTGGACAGAAAACGCGTAATTTAAAAACTTTCTAGGTATGTTTACTCAAATGTCTGTTATCACAGGAGGGGTTAGGGTAGGTTGTGCCATCACAGGGGTGTGTGGTCTTGAGTTGAGCCTAATGCATGGCTGCTCTGGCCACTCTCTTGCTGACTGCCCAGAGGAAGCAACAGGAGCTCTCGGGGACCAGAGGAGTTCATGTAAGGACTGAAGGGGGAGGAACTGCCAGTACGAATCTACACAAGTGTGTGTATGTAAACAGACAACATCACCTGTGTTTCTAGGAGGGGAGCTCAAATGTACTTTCAGTTGTACTGTCAAAGGATGGACTACTCAGAAACATCATAGGACTTTAGATAGGTGCCATCTCCTGGAGAGCCAGGAGAGTCAGGCAGTTCTTCTAAGTGCTTTTGGAAAACTCACTCTATTATACTACAGTGCAGTAAGTAAATTTATTTGTAGCATCAGCACTTTGTGTGCTTACGGGCAGTGAACATGCTCATGTGTGCCTAGGTCCACTACAGATTGCATGTGGTGCCTGTTGTCTTTGTCTTTCACTTTCAGGTCTGGACTCCTAGCCTAATAATTTTTTTTTAATATAATACCATTATATTCTAGTGAGTTTTACTTTCATTCAGTTCAAATTGAATTTAGTAGGACTACTAAGATACGCACCAATGCATCAGGTCCTGAGTTCTGTTTTTAAAGCAAGATCTCTTTTACTATGCTACTTCTTTTTGTCAAGCAGTTTTTCCAGTCCTCGCACAGTATAAATTCTGCCTTCTCCGATATACATGTGAAAGCTTCTCAACCAAGAAATGTATTTTCAAATAAAGTCCTCCCTGACAAACCTGTACTATAGAGAAACCAGCCTACTATTAATAGTAAACAGACAGACCAAACCAACCAATCTGTTGCAAAAAAAAAAAGATGCTTCATATCCTTTTCCATAAAGACTAGTCAGCAAGGACAATACACTGACTTGAGGCACTGCTGAGAACAACACCACCCTGCCATCAACCCTTACTTTTGATCTCCTTTGTAATCAGGAAGTCCCTGGTGTTCACCAAGCTCCATTACCTGGTGGAGGACAAGGCAGAACCCCAGCTACTAAGAACATGGGGGAATTGTGTCTGCTATCACAGTAACCCTTCCAGTCCTCTCGCCTCCCCTCACCTCGCTGTGCCACAGTCCCCCCTGAAGAACACACCTGTGTACGCTCAGGGGGGATTTGCAGAGTGACTGTGACTAATCCACCATGGGGAAACTCAGAAAGTCATCTCCACATCACCCTGTCCTATCAGGTGAAAATGGTTTTGTACAGGAATGGCAGCAAATATGAGCAAGGAGTACAGCTAATGGATTTTACTGCCAAATCACGTGCCTAAGACTTACTTAACCTCTGATATAAGTTCTGCTGTGCAAATGAAGTAAGTACTCTTGTACTCAACAGGACTGCTCAGCTCCTTAAAACAACTTCCTGCAGGCTCTTCAATACATTCCTGGTGCAACAATGTTTTAAGATATTTGGTACCTTTATTTCAGAAAACATCTAAGCACCTAATGGTACATGAAGAAAGGCCAAAATGTACAAAGCATCTGAATACTGGCTGTCATCTGAAAACTCCTATCAAAAAAAGCCTGAAATTAGAGTCACATTTGCCTGTTCAAGGACAGAATATACCATATACAGCTTATTTGTCTGAGGAATACCAATTCTTCCAGCTGAATTCTGAAAATCCATTCTCAAAGGGCTGTTTGAAAATAATCTTCAGTCTGAGATCTAAAAGACTGAAGAATGACTTGCAGAAATTATTCTGTGAACAACTTTATCTCAGAAAACATTTTGAAGGGACAGCACATATAAATGCACCTTCATTTACCTAGTGAAAATGCCTGCAGAAACACTTTCTTCATCTTTCAAGTACACATACAGGTATTTCAATTTCACAGTACTGGCTTCTATAGATGAGAGAGCAGTTTTAAAGCATGGAAGATGAGGCTGAATACATTGAGACAAACATTTTTTTGTTTCCAATGCACTTCTTACTAAGCAAAGTTTCTATTTAGCAATTAAGAGACATGATTTTATACCATCTTTATTTTTTATACATGTAGATATCTATATATCTTCATATATATTTAATTGGAAGCCTGCTCATGAGCCACGATTCTACTCAGGTGCTTGATACAGCACATACTGAATTATTTTTTCTAGGAGTGGTGGAGCAGGCAGTCAACCTTATGTTGCAACACTGGACTGTGCATTATGCACAGAGAAGGGAAGACAGGAACGGAAACTGGTAATCATTAGGTAGAAGCTTCTGAATAATGCAGCATGAATCAGGAATGGCAAGGACTAGGATGTATAGGAAATCATTCCCAGAAAATTGAGAGGAGACAGAAAGGTGAAGAACGGGACTGTAGTGTTTTTCTTCATTTTGTGTAAGAAGGAATTTGGGAGGCATCTCATTTTACAGTGATTATTGTGGGGAAACCATCAATGCTTGCTTTACTGGACGGTTGGGGTTTTTTTTCCCCTAAATGTAGATGAGCTGTTCTTATATGAAAGGTGTCTCATAAACCGTGTCAATGACCTAATTCAGGAATGCTTAGACCAATACATAGAGAATCCACTTCTCTGTCCTTAGCAGGCTCAGCTGTGAGGTCAGACCAGGCTGCTCAGGGCTTTACCAAGTCAGGTTTGAAAACCCCAAGGGTGGACACTGCCCAAATGCTCTGGGGCCCTCTTCCACTGCTTGACTGTTCTGAGGGTGAAATTTGTTTTTCTTTATACCCAGTCTAAATGTCTTACATTTCAAGTTATGCCCACTGCCTCCTGCCTTGTTCTCCCGCCATACATGACTGTCAAGAATGAGGCTCTGTCTAATCAGTGACCTCTCTCTAGGCACTGTGGGGCTTCTGTTGGACCCCACAAAACTTCTCATTTCTCCAGGCTGAACAACTCTTCTCCTATAACTTCTTCACATGGGACACGGACTCCAGCCCCCAAGCATCTTCATGGCCATCTGCCAAACACACTCCAGTTTATTGATGTCTTTCTCATATCGGCAACCTAGAGGTGGACATACAATTTTAGATAATCCTAGCATTTAGTATATAGTAGCATCATGGAGCAACATCTGTGTCTGTCATTGCCCACAAGTCTGAGACCCTTTCTATTGACTTTCTGTTCCACTTATTTCATCACTGTACACAGTTTGTAAGAAATTACAATTAAGAAATTTGTTCCCCTATTTAAAATTCTTAAATGCAAAAGCTAAATTTTGTTTCTCAGTCAAAGAAACTAGCCAAAATTTCAGATTTTACACGTGTCCTTTGAAATGGGGAGAGGTCTTCCAATTATTTCAGTGGTCATTTGTTCAACAGAAATGAAAGCTGATTTAAAACCATTTTCTGTTTTTTTCTCTCTTCCTAATGAAAAAGTTAAAGCAGTTAGGACTTGCAAAAAAAGTACAACTTTATGTATTGAGAAAAGAGAGATTTGAAATACTCAAGCCCCGCGTAAATGCAAAGAGCACAGCTGGAATGAAACAAATGATTTTACTGGTTTCTGATGAGCTGGGTGGTGTAAATGTTTCACACTAACCACACTGCATGCTCATAATATAGGAGCTAATTCATCTGCCATGAATACATTCCTGTGTATGTTGTCCTTTAAAATAAACAAGCAAAAATGAGTAATTTATTGAGTTAAACGAATAGTTTTCCAGAGGGACCCCTTGTGTCCCATATGACTGATTTTAAAGTCTAAATGAAGGCAGCTTAAATGCTACATCCTCTGTCTCACTATGTGAAACAGTTACTGCTTTAAAATATGGAATTTCAATTTTTAACACTGTCAACAAGTTCCAATTGTTCCTTAAAATATCATTTGGGCTGCTTATTCATTTCTTAGAAGACTGCAAAACTCTAAACACAGGGCTGCAGATGGTGAATCATGATAATTTTCCAAAGTCTCTATTGCATTGCATTTGCAAAATGTATTTATTTCTAGATTTAATGTAAGAAATTTTGATGGAAAATTTTTAATTACAATAAAGCAGTTTTATAGGAAAAGTCTCCTAGAAAAGAAGTCAAATCATAACCAGCTCTGCATGCATTAAATTTTACAAATCCTTTTTGTATTTTGATATCTTAAAATTTATCAAAAAATATATTATTCTTCAGACACCATTATGATCTGTTAACCACATAATGATTAATGTGTTTCCCGGAGTTTTTCTACTCTACAAATGAAGTTATTGCATTTGTTCTCATAGAATCTTCCCAAAAGTACAGGTTGCTCATGGAGGCAACCTCTGACCATAAGGTCTAAGTAGATAATCTGACACTGAGGGTCACAGGTTTCTTAGATTAACACAGACTCCAAACAACTTCCCTCCAAAATTAAAGGTGCTTTCCGTGGCTTACAGTGAAGAGCAAACAACGCCTCTCAGACAAAAGTTTCAGAAAAAGTATACAAGGAGGCCATGGCATAATCCCCACTGTTTTCTGCACAAACATTTTCCTTTGTGGCAGAAAAATTCAGCACTGATCATTAACACAGAAAAATTTCCGGACTGAAAATGCTCTGTAATCGTGTTCAGTGTCCTGATGCGTATCTGGAGACTGTAATTTGCACATAAAAAAAAGCACTGACACTGTTTGGGAAAACCACTTACTGTGGTGGTGATGGGATGCAGACAGGCACTGCAAAGGACTTCACAGAAAGGAGGATGTCCTGATAATACAACATCTTCATATGTTTGTTCTTTTATTCAAGTTTATAATGTGTTTTTATAAAATTCTTGGCTCTCCATAGCATCTCCTTTAAAAGCAGGGTGGTTTTGAACAGACAACACACCTTAAATCCCCTGCCAACTTTCAGGATGTGGATGACAGCACCCACATAGCACAGAGCATAACCCACCACTTGGTCCCCTGCTTGCATTACCCCACCTTCTTGTTTTTCCATTTCATTGAAAGCTCCTAGAAACTTATCTTTTCCCCAGACTGGTATAATATGGTCAGATTATAGATATGTTTCAATTTGGTAAAAAATATACCAAACATTTCAGGGTATGAAGAAGGAGAAAGAATCTGAAATGAAAAATGCATTGTGCTAAAGAATCATATGGCACCAGCTTATGTTTCCATTATCTCCTACATTTAAAAAGCTCTGTTGACCTCTGTCAGAGGCATTTATGTTAACATTGCAGTGATTTGTTAAACTCTTGCACATTTCTTCACATGATTTTCTTTACCAAAACTAGGCCTTTATTACAATATTGAGTTACATATTCCATTTTTCATGAGTAGAGCTGGGAAAGAGATACGACAAAATGTCTGAGCGTTGGCATCTGTTTCCTACACCTGTTAATGTAATTTTTATGTATCTGCAAATGAAATCCTCCTGTGTTTCCAGTAACACCTATGAGCACATTTTCAGGACACTGAGTTTGCCCTGTGGGCGATGGCTTGGAGCAGGCAGGATCTGGCAGCCTGTCCCATCCTAGCCCACAGCCAGCAGCAGGGCATGGGGAGGGCACAGGGGCAGCCCCAGCTCCATGGGGATGAGGACACCTACAGGCCAGGCTGGGAAATGCCTGGCAGTGCTGAAATGGAGCCCTATACTGTGGGCAGATGTGGGGAGCCCTGGAGGGCTGAAAGGGGGTCCTAGGCCATAGGCAGAGAGGTGAAGGCCTTGGGGGGTGGGCAGGGGCAGGGAGAGCCAGTGGTGCTTCATGGCTGTGGCACACACAGACAGCAACAGGATCAGTTGTAAGTGACTGAACAAGGATCTATCTGGCTGAATGAGAATCAAAACCATTGTCTGTAACTGCGGGAAAGTTGCCCTAAAAGTTGTAGTGGGCAAGTACATTTGATCAGGAAATTGTGACAGTTAAAACCGTAAAATTAGCTAGTGTGTGTACAACAATGTAAACAACAACAACCAAGACCTGCGATACAGTAAAATGTCACAAATCACCTTTACCAGCATGATAAAGAGGAGCCTATTTATTACAAATTATCCTGTCTTCTATGGTCTAACATTCAGTTCAGCAACTATGCAAAATATATATCCATTGTTAACAGCTGAATGATAGAGGTTTTAGCTTACAGGTGAGGACACAGTGGGAAGGCAATTTTAGGAAGCAAATAACCGTAACCAAATAGCAAAGAGCTATTGCTAATACATTCTCTTTTTAGCGTGAAATTGCTTAAAACCAAGGCAGCTGATTGACTGGTGTGAATCAGATGGATCTCCTAGACAGCATGATGAATGTCATAAGTTAGCATCTAATACCTGCCTAAGGCTTGAAAAACTACTCCTCATGCCATCTGTTATGGAAATATCCTGTTGAATAGGACTTTTGGACAAATTTTTAATCTGTCATTCTCTGTTTGTAAATGATATATGGAATACAACACTTCCACTATTTTTTCATGTTTTCTTGCATAACGTCTTTCATCCAAGTTTCCTGATTCACCATGCAAAGTACTAGCTAATTGATTATCTCTGGTATCAATGAAATATCACTGAAACTAAAACAAAGAAGGATCAGCTTGACTACTTTGACTCCAGACTAAGCTTTCTGCTTACTCCCAAATGTGAGACTCAGATGGAAAACCTTAACTTTTCAATCTGAAAATAAATTTCAATACAATTTCATGCTATGGAATGAAAAAAAAAAAAAAACACCCAAACAAAAACCCACTGAAAGTCTTTTGTTTCCATTGCAGTGTGAAATGAAAAAACCTGAATCCTTGAAAGCTAAACTGTCATACTCTGGCCATCTCTACCCTTAATGAAAGGCATAGTGCAGATCATACATCCCTATAATATTAAATTACAGGAGTCATCAGTACAAGGCCTTTCTTAAAACCCAGTGATATTATGAGTGAGGATGTTATACCAGACAGAACCAAAACCAACACCATTCATTAATCTATTATGGATGATGACATGTCAAGCTAGACTGGACCATGAACTTGGATCCTTGATGATGATTCAGGTAAGACTCCTTGAAGATGTGTTCTTGAACTCCCATTCATCAACCTTTCATTTGAGCTAATACTGTCTTACACTTAATTCATCTCTTTACTTGTAAAATGATCACACACCATTCAGAAATTATTAAGAGAAATGATAAACTGACAATGCCATATTTGAGTCAATGTTCAAAGTAAAACCGTAATTTCACTTACTGCTCTATTCTGCGGTAATATGAGACAGAGTGTGTGTCCTGGTTTCTTCTGGGATAGAGTTAAATTTTCTTCCTAGTAGCTGGTATAGTGTTATGTTTTGGGATTAGTACCAGAGCAAAGTCAAGAGCACACTGCATGTTTTGAGTTATTGCTAAGCAATGTTTACACTAAGTCAAGGGCTTTTCAGCTTCTCATGCTGAAGACAGTGAGAAGGTTGGAGGGGCACAAGAAGTTGGGAGGGGACACAGCCTGGAAAGCTGACCCCAACTGATCAAAGAGATGTTCCATAACATATGGCATCATGCTCAGTATATATGGGGGGAAGCTGGCTGGAAGTGGCTGCTTTGGAACTGGCTGGATATCGGTCATCAAGCGGTAAGCAACTGCATTGTCCATCACTTGTTTTGCGTATTCTACTAGTATGAGTGTTAGTAGTATCATTATCCTACTTTACAGACTCATTAACTCTCTTTATCTCAAACCACAGGTTTTCTCCCTTTTACTGTTTTTATTCTCTCCTCCATTCTGATGGGTGGGAGCGAGCGAGCAGCTCCATGGGGCTTATGTAACTGGCAGGAGTCAAACCATGACACTGTATTTCTTCAGTAATGTAAGGTGTGCATTACCTTAGGAGCTAAGTAAGGCAACTTGAAAAGATTTACTGATATTTACCTATTTACTAATACAAAATTTTCAGACAAGTTTATTTTACAATCTTTGTCTGTGTTATGGTTCTCTGCCATAATAAATATGCAGCCAACAGACCTACATTTAAAGTCTCAACACTCTCTTTGAAGACAAAGGGAATTTAAATTGCATGATCTACAGGGCATTCAGTAGGGCATTCAGACTTTAGAAATGACAATAACAGTGAAGACCAAAATATGCTTGCTTCTATGCTGTGGGCTATCTTGGTAAATGCAGCATGTTAACTGAGCATGACACCTGTTGCAGCAAATGCAGCACATCTTGGACAACTGTAAGTTAGCACAGTTATGCCAGATGAATTTGATGATCCCATAGCCAGGTTATTGGTATTACTTAGCTACTTTGTTCACAGGTCCCTATGCTACGTGCTGCCACAGAGAAAAGTCCTCACAACACGCTTGTGCCTTAAGGAGAAACATTTGCTGGCATTTGAACAGTAGTCACCATCTGCTGGGTTTTTTGGTTCATTACTGGCACAGACACAGGTAAGATGTCCTCTTCCATTCCACCACTGTGTTTGAGCCTGTCTAACAATGTCTAACTGACATCTGAACCTAGTTTTTCTCAAGCACCTTTCCCCTGCCCTGGAGCAGGAAAGGAGCTTAAAATAGAGGCAAGGTTCCTTACCAAAAAGAAAGACGCATCTCAGATGGGATGAACCAGGAATGGCTATTCTAGAGAAAATGTTTGCTAAGTATAATTTTTCTGTACATGTAACACACCAAAACTTCAGTAAAAGGAAACTTTTGTGGTCAAGTAATCAAAGTTTTTTCCCCTTCCACAGCCAGCTATTACTGATGTTGTCATCTGTGCTGACAGTGAAGTGTCTCCCTCTCAGTTTGGGAATTACTTTGTCTTGAACTAACCAGTGATTATGATTCTTCTTACTTTTCTTATTCTTTTTGTTAAACAGCCTTCTAAGAAATTACATTGACAGCTGAAGGTGGTATACACGCATTAGTAAACATGCAGCCTTCTTTATTTACGAAGGTTTCCTGAATTCTGCAATTTTCCTCTGATGCTAGGTGGTTATGTATTCAGTGAATAATTCCTGCCTTTTCCATTCCCCCAGGAAAATCACATAACGTAAGCACATCAAAGCCGTTGTCGATAAGGAATTAGCAAGGGATCACCCTGTGGAGGGTCTCTCAGTCTATGAATACTACTAATAAGGTAATAAGTATGAGAGTTTCCTCAATATGTAATTGCTTACTCTTCATCTCAGCAGGTTTTTCTTTACCTAATCATCAGCAAAATAACCCATGTAAATCACAGAATAGTCTAGTTGTTTGATCAGTCCCTTTCTTTGTGTTAGCCCTTTGATATTTAACCTCCCATTTCAGCCAGCTTTACAAGGATGTTTTCCAGAGAAACAGTATGTCTCATTTGATGCTATATTAATCATTTGGAGAGAAGGTGCATGTTGCTAGGCTGGCAGTAAGTGTATGCATATGAAAGCAGGGCCAGTTGTAGAGTCACAATGAGTTTCTTCTGCAACAGACCAAGAGCCCTTCATCTTTATTGACCTAGGGAGCAGGTCAGATATGACGGCTGCTGTAACAAAGACATTTCTTCAAGGCAAAAATGCCTTTGCAGTCACACCAGCTAATCAGTCTGAAAATCTCAATTTTATTTGTCTTTAGAATACTTCAAGATAACAGCACAATATGACCGAGATGCTAGAGGAAGGGCTAATACTCAATCTTTTCCAGGCCATGACAGACATGCAAATTAACATCTGACTGGAGATCATAAGCCTTTTGGCAAACTCCAAGTAACTTTTCACCTACTACCTAAAGCAAGCTCCAGAAGAAAGTAACTTCACCAGATAAATAAAAGTTTGTCTCTATTACAAAAAGAAAACACCCCCCCCCCCCCCAAACAACTAGAAAATGTTGTTGTGGTAAGCAATGGGCTATGGTGTCTCGTTTTTCTCTAAAAACATTTTTCTTTTCCCCCAGCTTGTGAGAGAGCAAGCAAACTGCATGCTGACTATAGCACATTTACCTGTTATTTTCTATGATCAAGTGAATTGTGTGCATGTGGATGCTGAAAAGTAGTAACTTAGGATCCACTTGGATTCAGGTAAAGGACCAAAACTTTCATGTGAACCACAACAAAAGAAGAATACTACTTCCACCACATTCCTATCCTGGGGCACTTTCTCCAGCCTTACCTGAAGAAGTAAACTTTTAAGGTCACCATAATGGAAAATCAATACGCTGACACTTACGTATGTGTCACATTGGAGGCAAAAAACTTAATATTTCAAAAAATTGAAATTTAATTTCATAGGACAATTTTAAAAGAAGAAAAATCTAAGATAATGAATGATCTCTTCAACAACAGAATAAGCTCGTACCCACAGAGATACATGACACTGTAAAACTACTCAGAGATTAAGGTTTGTAAGTTGTCTGGCAAATATTCTAGGGATCTTGCTTTCTATCCTGCTTCATGGGATGAAAAGGAGCGTTTAACTGCTTGGTTCCTGCTGGTTTTGAATGAAAATCCAATGCTTCATTAATATTTATCCCTTTTTCTTCTAACATGCTCTCTTTTGGGAGTTTCAGGAAAACCAGCAATTATCACATCAAAGGTCATCAGTCCACCAGGGAAACTTCAATCCTTAACTGGTGGAGAATTGCTGCAGCTTTTGCAAACATCTCAGATCAGGCGAGCAAGTGTTTTCCCTCCTCCCTTCCCTCCTGTGACTCTTGTTGGTTTTATTTAATCAGCTTAGAAGACCTCCTTAGTTTTCCTTGATGCCATACACTATCTTAGACATCAAAAAGATTTTTATACTGCTGTTATATTTATACAGAGGGAATAAAAGAATAACAATGATTTAACCGTGCTGCACAAGAGGTCCAGTCTGAAACAGTCTGAAGGACTCTGCTTAGATTTCCCAAAATATACTTTTGTTAAGGTCTGTTCTGAAATTATTTGCAACACTATTGTTTACTTCAATAGTAACTGTAGCATTAAAGAAAGGAGATGGTCCATGTGGATGAAAATGACAGAGGTGTTCAATTTACTGCACAGCAGAAATCAGAACCACTGAGAAATGAAGATTCTACTCCAGCCAACAGCAAGCGTTAATAAAAAAGGTTTCAGTCAAATGACCAAGATAAATCAAGAAACTGTTTTCAAAATAACATTCTTTAAAAAAATAATAAATTCTGTGCTCATGTTACTTATCTTTTGGCTTCCTAGCCTCTGTGATTGTGCCTTTTGAAAGTATTTTTGGCAATCCTAGGTACTAAAATGTGTTTATTTCTTTCTTCCAAATGAGAGATAAGTTTTCCTAGAATCATATGATGCCAAAAATTGAGATGTCTGATAAAGGAGAGTGAGCTGGCAGTGCTAGAAATGTGCTTTCTTCAGGACCGAGGAAGACAGATCTGATGACACACAATGGGAAGGGCACCACATTCATCTGTGTTTTCAACCTCACTGGAGAACGGATGACCAAACATCATTAATTCTTAGTATTACTTTTTTGGACTCTCGTATGTTTGCACAATGAATTGATTTAGGTATGTAGGAATCCTGATGTTAATCAAAACATGACTTCTGTGTCATGTAGCTTGCTAGCTTGGACAGCTTACCTCCACGAAAACAAAGTATCATTCAGTGCTTAAAAAAATAATAAAAATAAATTAAAAAATAATCAATCAACGAAACTGTCAGGGAATACTGCTCCACTTTGTTGGAAGTATCATTTCTTTCTGAATACTGCTTCTGCCTCTGATTCTTTGTACAAATCCTGTAGGCAAGTTGCATTAATCTTTTCTACTTCATATGTGAAGCTGTGCTGGGAATGTGCTTTCAAGATATTGTCAAGCAAATCTGAATAAATTTATCCACTTACTGCTTTAATGTAATTAGTTAATTGATTTAAGTTAACAATTTAATCCATGCTCCTCAGTGCCTCCTTTAATGATGGAGAATCGGAGGGAACACTCCTATGTACCAAGCCAAATCAGCTGTATGTTTCTGAAGCATGGTTTTCACTTTGATAGAATTTAAAGGTTTTAAATCCATGTTTCTTTTCTTTACAATAAACTAATTTCACATCTAAGAGAGTGGGAAGCCACAAAAGAAGCCACAGAACATATGAGTCTGAAATTTCAGCCCTTCTCTGTACTGCAGCCATCTTATCGAAATATGAGCTGGTATGTACCTCCTGCATGAGAGAGTTCCCTCTTCATGAAACTGTTTTGGTGAGGATCCTGTCCTTGTACTCATTTTGATAGGTCAGAAGGGGAGTAGTGGGAAACAGGCAGAAGAATTGTTTCTTCTCCCAGACAGAAGAAAGCTGCTGTCTTACTGTGTACTGGCAAGGCTGGGAATAATGGCATATCACATAATTGCCTTATGTTCCTTGGACACCTTGCTAATGCAGGGCCTCCTCTAAATAAATGTACTTAAGGTGAATATAGTAATGTGTTTTTACAGTACTTTCATATTACTGCACCTACTCCTTGGATATTCAAGGGTTCAGCGTGGTTGGCCTAGCAAAGTAAACTCAAGAATTAGCTAGGAGCATTTTTTTGTGTATAAAATGGACTTTGTTAAAAAGTGACATGAAATGTTAAACAGTTGGATTGTTCAAATATATAAAGTGACTAAACATTTGAACTTGACTTCAGAACATGAATATTTTCACAGCAAAATATAGTGTGTTGAGGAATTTTGCCTATGGCTATGGTATAAATGAACTAAATCATCCCCTAAAAAAGAGACATTTCTTTGATCTTCCACTGAGCATGTAAAATAAAGGAATTGGTAGAGGATAGCAAGCAAGCTTTCATTTGAGCAGTGAAATTGTATTGTTTTGTTTTATGAATAGTACATTTGGCCACACTGGTATTATCATTTTCTTAATTCCTAGTTACTGCTCTGTTTTTAGCCCAATAACTTTGGTACAATTCAGACAGATTTGACAAACACAGTAGAAAGAAACTGGAGAAGCGACTGAAAGAGTTTCACTCCAGTGGACCTAAAGTTCACTCATGTGAGCTAAAAGGTAGGAAACCATTGGTGAGAGACAAGGAACACACCACAGGTCTGTCATGTGAAAGCTAAATATGCTGAACTGCCCTTAAGTTAGATCCTTAAAGTTGAAAATGACAGCTGAAACCACAAAGACCTTTTTTAAAAGTTTCTGCTATTAAAACAGTGACATTATTCATCTTGGATAAAAATCCCCTAAAGATATAAAAACCCTTGTCCCATCAATGCTCAGCTGCAGCACTGTGTCATGTGTGACTATGTGTTGTTTAAAAACACACTGAGGCTCTGAAGCTGCTACAGAACATTCAGGTCCAGGAGAGTCACAGGACAGAAAGGATGTGCTAACAAGAGCTGCTCTAGATGGTGTGATAAGAACCGAATTTCACCTACAAAGAAATGGTTCTGAGCATTGTACCCAACAGATTATCTGCTTTCCTGAATTACAGTTCGGCAACATAGACAACTTGAAGACAGATTAGTTTGCTTGTTACATACATACACTAAAAATTTCCTTAGGGAAGCTTTAGGGAAAGATGTGTTTCTATGAAAGAGGCTTTCTTTTTCCAACAGGCTGAGTAAATTCAATTGAAGGATACAGTATCTGGATTACACAGTACGGGTAAATGTTGTACTAAGTACATTGCGTTTTGCATTTTAATTAAGTTACAGTGTGTCTATACACTACCACAATCACTGTGAAATTAAAACTTCATGAGAAATACAGCATTTTCATTTGTTGGCCTCAGGTACTGCACTTTGCAAGACTGCTGCTTGTCTAGACGCAAGGCCATGACTAACTGATGATTAATTACCTTAACTTATACTCTCATCAAATTCATTACTTTCCTAAGTAATTTCTTAAATGACTTAGCTCATGTAGGCAAACTTGGGCAATTATTGACATAGTTCAAATAATTAAACACTTGTAGCAGAAAGGCTCAAAGAAATACAATCAAACTGAAGTCTTACCAAATGTGAGGTTTTCTCTGGGGTCACAGGCAACAGATTTTTCTGGCTCCACAGAGCTTTCAGAATCTGTTCCACATGGCGTGTCTTTGGTCCTTGTTTTGATAAGAAAAGATTGAGGGACTTGCCCCGGCAATTAGCAAGGCATGGTTGGAACTACCTGTATTAATGGCAGTTCCCAATGCACTTCACAGACAATACTGACAGTAATTCCCTTCTCAGTTTAAGCAATGTCTTAATTCTGCCACTGTTTACATTAAATGCTAGGAAGTTTGGATCAAAATCTTGACTACAGTTATGATCTAGAAATACTTTCTGTATGTGATTGTTACCATCTGGGTCAACAGCTTTGTATTTTGTCAAATATCAATCACAACTGGATCAGACTGAACTCCAGTGATAAACAGGACTATCCTAATATAACTCTTACTGATCTTTCAAATTGTGAAGCTAGTTTAATTCATATTTTTAGAAAGTTCTTGATGATAAGTTGCTGTAGAAATCAAAAATATCTGCAGCCCATAGAAACTTTTTCTTCAGCACAATTAAGATATTTTTCTTGTTACATTTTCTTTAGTTATGTCTCAGTCTTGTCCGTGTCTAACAGAATGTTTGAGGTTTCTGGTCACTTATACACAAACTGACATTATAGTTTTAGAATTGCCACTACTTGAATTAGGACTTTTAAATGAAAAATTAAAAATATAGAAATTAATACAGAGTCATAAAGAAGATTACTGAATGATCCAAAATTTTATTGCCCAGAATTCTCTGCTCTTGACAAAATAAAATCAAGAGCCTCTAAGAATAACTTTATTGGAAGTGTCTCCATCAGATACGGAAACAGCATGCTTTAACTAAGCAACTTTCACAGTCACCATAAACCACTAAGATTTTAATATATCTGAGGCTAGGCTTTCAAGTTTACTCTAGAACATATGTGTCTCACTGTCATATGAAGAAACTACATATGAATGAATGTTAAAACTGTGGAGAAACCGAAAAATTAGTGCTGGAGTCCTATTTCATGCCAGAAGCTTTCAAGAGCAGTCCAGTCACAGTGTCAGCCTAGGATTGATGCACTGAATGTGCATGTACTTACTCCTGATGTAAGTACATTTTAAAGATGAATAGACATCTTTAAAATTGATTACTTGTTGACAACCTAAAAACATCTATCCTACTAAAACTAAATAAGCACTAAAGTCCCCTCAATTTATAGCTATCTAGAACTGACTTTTCTGATTGAACACAAGTCCTTGCAACTCCTCCTGTCACTTCAAAAAGACATTAGTTCAAATTTAAAAATTAAAATAAAATAATTTGAAAGACTTAGAAAAAATTTTTTAAAAGGACCAAACTTTTGAAATCTTGTAGCACCGTGCCTCCTCTAATAAACCTCAAACTCCTCTTCTAGAAAAATGGACTGTGGTTCAGAAGCAATTGCTTGACTCCCTCCACCCCTTGTCACCTGTCAGGTGGCTTGCCACCAAAGCCAGCTCCACTATAGGTTTGGCAGAGCAACATTGAGCCAAAATTAATAAACCCCAGCTGGATACAGGTCGACACTACCAGTTTGTGTTTCCCAGGGACCTGGTTTACTATGGAGCCAGATAAGATTTATATGGGCTTATTATCTCCAGCTCTGTGTAACACAGAAGCAGCTGTAGTGATTACAGAGTTGAGATGCTCCTGGAAGGACTTTAAAAACATTCATGCAGCTCTCTGCTTCAGCTAGTATAAGTGGCATGAATAATCTGCGACACATGGCTAATTAAGTGCTGACTATATCCTGCTTATGAATGGGTGCACAACCAATATACCTAGCGAGGCAGTGCTGAGACAGAAAAATTTAAGAGCTCTAAGCTGAAAAGAAATTCAATCCCTTCTTTTTCTAGGCTGTCAGCAACTTGTTTTGCACAGAAAAACAAGACTGAATCTTGTTATTTAAGGGAAGGTCAGAGAGTCAGATTCACCTTCATGCATGGGATCAAGCATGAAAATCTATGAATCACTTCAGGTCTGTTTTGACCACTTGTCAGTGCTCCACTGGTTTTGGGCTGAGCCTCTCTCATGGTATGAACATGGCTCTGAGGCCTCCATCATACTTAGTTCTAAACAACTTCTGAGTGTTCTTACTTTATGGTATTAATCATTATTTGGAATTGTTCAAACGCTACAGAACTAGTGCTCTAACTTCTGGTTTTAATATTTCCATTGGAAATGAATAAGTGTAATTGACTTATGTAATGCTTAATGGGAGTTAGCATTACTAAATGCTTACTGACCACCCTGAATATCGTAAACATGAAAAAATAATCTAGAGTTACTTGCCTCACAAATACAGCATATCTATCCCTCCTGTGACAGGTAAATAAAAGTAAGGTAACCATACACTGGATTTGAATAACACCTGAGGGCCACATAACAGAATAGGAATTTATTCATGTTAAAATCACAATAGTTTTAATTCAATCACTGTCTACTTTACACATACATCTGCATCTTCTTAAATGATTTCCCTGGGTGAGATTCACCTCTACACTGCAGACATCAAAATTTAGTTCTCAAAATGTTGGTAGGTGTTTAAGGTGACAGTCAGAGAGCAATCTAGCCTGTACAGCTAGGGGAACCTGGAAACTATCTGACTGTCCAGGTGCAGTTCTCCAAGCTCCACTGCCTGTATTGACTCAAATGCTATTGCCTGTAATGGGAGTCCAAATATTCACACCCTAGCACCCACATTTAGGTGCCTTGATCCAGCCCAGTAGATGAAGTAATTGGTGTCATTTTTTGAGCTATTGCCCTACCTTTTTTACTGAAAAGATATTGAAAAGCACAAATTTGAAAGTTTTAGGATATACTCAACCTACTGTGCATACGTGAATTAAAATCTTCCTGATGATGCTCCTTCAAGTTGTATGCAATGGTACAACTATCGTACAAGAACAAAAGTTGCAGAGGAAGAGGGTTAAATAGTGGCACAGTTTCATAAATTTTCATGATTTCTCAGCTTGTGTCAGGGAAGCAGTGATCAACACTGCAAAACAAGGCTAGAAATTACACCTATGTCTTCAACTACATCTACTTACAGGTGCACACACACTTATATGTATTATGTTCCTTTCTTACGCATGCATTTAAAACTTAGTACATTTACTTTCTCATAAATGGGAGAGAAAACATATCAATGTCTCACAATCCACAGCTGGGTTGAAAAATACAGGCTTGTATTCAGAAGGAAAAATTGCAACCCTGAATTTTATCAATACAAGCAAATAAAATACTGTTGCCTTTGGAAGAGTGACACTGACATAAGACTACACTTGCAGTACTAAAAATATTTATTTACTGCTTTTCCTTATGCTTTAGAGAAGTTGCGCCTGAGTACTCAATGCTACTGTGAGGGAAAGCATGACCAGTTTTGTCCTCTAATATTTTTTTACCTTCTCCTGAAGCCTACTGTATCAATGTACTCAGTGGTGCTCTGTTTCCCTTTCTCTGCTCAACTGAGCTAAGCAGGTTCAGGAAGATGTCTGTATCCCAAATTCTGCTATGAAAAGCTTGGGGGCAAACTAAATTGCATTTTCAGGTTGCATTTAGTCTCATCTTTTTGCTACTTATATTTCTTTTTGCCAGTTTTACACCTTCTTCAACTTTCTACAGAGATAAAAATGCAACTAGGAAGAGAATAAAAAGGAAAAGACTCAGTGAAGTGTTTAAAATTACGGAAACTTCGTTAAGAAAAAATGTGACTAAAGGGAAGAGAGAAAGGGGGCAGTGAAACAAATGGCACAGATGTGAGAAAGGCATGTCCATGTACAAGTCTGTGCTGATTAAGCTAATCAGGTTCAGTTAAACCCTTGTACAGGCACTTCTAGGAACTGTGACATATACAAACAAATTAACAATCTCTGTCAGTACTTGGGTCACTATAGCATGAACCAATGTGCTTTTCAGCAAGTATGCAACAAATCACATCAGTGCCCTTTCAGAGAAACTTAGGGGCTTAACTTCACAAGACCAATTAAAATAATCCATACCTATCGTGCTGCACAGCTTAAGATACCTCAAGTTCTTTGGAGACCTAATGCTGGGCTTCTGGGTCTGCTCAGTTGTCACCCTGTCTGTGTTGCACTAATTGCTTGAGATCCTGCCTTTTAGCTAAAGCTGTTTGGGAGATGCAAAACAGGCATAATTCTCCAAAGGAGTCCAATTTGTCAGGCACACATTATTCATGGAAAATTCATGGGATGCTGGGGATCCCACAGGAACTGGAAGTCTGAATTTCAAGGGATCCTGTTCATGATGATATCTGGAGATCCAGGAGTGTTCCTCAGTCACCAGGCAATGGTGACAAGAGGTTAAATATACCTCTTCTAGGAAAGCTGGTCCAGGCAAGTTCCATATGCTGGAGAGGAGCAGGAGGGGGGCTTAGTTCTGCAGGTCAGATCACTTGGTATGGTGATGGGCTGCTGGCATTCTTGAGATATTTCTGCTTCCTATCAAATGAAAATTTTGGGATAATGTAGAAACAGTCTAAGAGCAAGCTCTGAGACCGAGGACATGACTTCAGGCGCCAAGCATCTGTTTCTCAGAGAAGACTGACTGTATCTGTGTTTGTGTAAGAGAGAGCTATCTGGGGTATCCATCCCCTTGTCATCCACTATAAGCTGTTATCATTTCCCCTTGCTTAGATCTCATGCTGGGAAGAAAAAAACCTACCCCACAGATTGAAGGTGTCAGATAATACTTAGCAAATTCTATTCCCAGAGCATTCTAACCTAAACTCCCTTTATTGCCTTTTGCCTTAGAGAACAAACTTTTCTCAAAGCACTCTTTACCACTCCAGTGCACAGGAGGTCATCTGTATTGTGTGACTGTTTGGGAAATTTCAGGCTCCCATCTGAGTGGCTTAATATATTTTCTGATTGCCTGTTAGAGATGACTCACAACATTGTGTAAATCTGGTATTGTTACATGACTTTGTCACTCAAGAACCCAGGAAGGAGCAAGGAAAGCAGCAGTTCAGCTCTGCTCCTGAGCTTCAGCTGTTTGATCAGGCTTCCCTCCTTAAGAATGGTACTTGCAAAGTTTCACAGAAGCTGTTGTTTTTTGTAACTGCAATTGTAAGTCTAGCTCGACCTACCATACCTAAACATATTTTAAAGGAAATGTTCTTAGGACTAAATGTATAAATGATTCTTTCTCTTTCTGATCAAGAAGAAATTTTCTACCTATGTAAAGTCAGCTTCAAAATTGTTTGCTATTTAGCTAACGGCATAAACATTCCTTTGGGAGGTCTGTACTGAATGAAGTCATAGATTTCAGAGCTGGAGGTTTAATAATTCCCTCAGCTGCATGCTCAAAGGCACAGGGCCCTCTTGGGCAGAGGCTACACTTTGCCAAATTCATTGAATGAAATCTAAAAAGACCCTGATCCACTCAAACACAGAAACAACTTGTCATTACTTGCACTGTCAATACCTGAAAACATGTGACCTTTGCTGCTGGCAAAGTAACATCTTATAGCCCAGAGGTACATCAGACGCGCTTAACATAGAGTCAGTCGGACACTAACATTAATCTAGGGCTTGTGGACTTAGGAGAATCACAAATTTTCTTTTATAGCTTGAAGCAGGTCAAACATCTCCCTTAATTGAAACAGTTTTTGAGTTTTCTCTGCAGTTTTAACAGCATATATTATTCTACTGCTCACTAACCCCTTGTTTAGTTTGCTAGGTTCCATAAAATTACACACCACTGAAAAGGCTGCATTTCAGTGATGGGTGAAATGATCCCTCTTGTTTTCTTTATATAGTGAAGTAACAGTGCTACTCGAAAATGTTTTACTTTATTTATACTTACAGGACACGTCTACAAAAAGAAAAAAAGTCAGTGAAACATTAGAGCCAGAAATCTCTTATGCTGTTTTTTAGATAGAAGATGCACTCATTTCAAGTTTGCACTCTAAGACTGATCTATTGAAGTATTTTGCTGCTATTCAATATACTGATCAAGAATGCACATAAACTATTACCCTACATGAAAATTCAACTTGCAAAGTGATGCTTTATTATTCAGCAATATTTGCTTAGTGAAGAGCAAATTTAGAACCAATCCAAGACCAAAAACTGAAGAGAAGTCCTCCAAAGATAGATGTCATTTTCAGCTGTTATAATGGTGATAACCTAATGAGTAACTCATATAGGACATCTAAAGTTTGGAGCCAGCAAACTTTTTCTACAGGAATATGTCTAATGTAGCCTATACACCTTTAGTAATAGTGATTTATAAGATAGAAATTATGTTTCTAAACTTGCTTGCAGAAGCTGTATAGCTTTAACAGGGTTGCTGTAACCACCATGAACCACGAAAGGCATGGGACCCTTATGATACTGGGCATACGACAGAGTTGCACATTAATGAATATCCCTGCAAATTTTTCAGAAGTCAGTAGAACAGTAGAGCTGTTCTGCCTTTGATACATTCCTGGAATGAGACAGATCCACTCTGCTCTCTCTCACCACCATTTTTTCCACCTGTAAGTATTGCTGTATTGCCTATTCCAGTTAATATCCTTTGAGTTAATAGTTAGATTTTTGTTAATGTTGTATTTCAGCATCATGCTTCACCTTAACCTCTCTTTATTTTAATCCCAACCTGTGTTGTGTGTGATACAACATTCAGTTTGGAAGAAAAGTCTCAACAGAGATCCAGCAGAAAATTGCCATGCACCTGAGAATCAGACCATGCATTCTGAAGTTGATAGGATGGTAGTTGGTACTAAATAGAAGGAAAATCATGGGGAAAAATAAAAACTACCCCTTCTACCCCAAAATAGTCTCAAAATACATATTTTCTTTTATAAGGTTAAAAATTCATCATGATCCTAATGAATACTTTGAGGCATAAAATACATTCACTATTTTCTGAACACAACAGAATATAATCCATCCTGGAATTTTAAGTGTAACTAAGCATCAGGCTGTGCAAACACAGCTGACCACTTCCATGGCATTATGGCCATGGGGATATTTATGAATTTATCTAAATCACAGCTGAAATTCAAAGTCTAAGTTTTCATAGAAAAACTTTTGTTGTCTTATGGTATTCTGGATTATTTAAATACTTCTGCAGAGTTTTAAATATTCAGGAATACACAATGTACATGATGGTTTAATTTGGTACCATTTAAACTATGAAGAGTTGTGGGGAAGGCCTGCTACCTAAAAGAAAAAGTAAATGTGTGTATAAGAATCTAAAAACATAGGTGAAGATTGTTTTCATTTCAGTTACAATTACTGTGTCATCATATCTTTATTTGCTTTCAATTTGTTGCATGGTTGAACATCGTCACTCAGTCATGTCCCTGGCTATTTATAAATATAAAATTAATGACTATACAGACCTGCTTTGTTAATCAGTGTTTATATTTTATTGCCTCAGTCATCTTAACTTACATCTCACAGGATTTCAAAATCCCATAGAAGCTCTGATCACTGAGGGGTCTAAGAATGCCTTCAGTGGGAACTGTCGCGGCCTGTAGCTTCCAGGATCGGTTCCTGGAGACAAATATGCTCACTGTGTGATACATGGCTGCTGTGCCATGAAGCCTGGGATTTCTCTGTGGCATTTATGAGCATCCCACTACTGCATTACCCAAGCACTTCACAATCTTAAACATATCTGTCCTGTGAGGTGGTGAAGCAATGACTGTGGCATTGACTGTAGCACTGTCATACAGGAAGTCTTGCCCAGAACAAGAAGGTGGGACTAGGTTCCTTCAAATACCAGCTTAGCCAACTAACTAGGGCACCAGTTTTCTCACTGCAATGTAGCACCAAAGAAGCTGAGAAGGGGATGACATTTTACTTAGTGAGTCTCGTACATACACCTCTCCCTCGTCTGTACATACTCCTATATATTAAGAACTACAAAACTGGCTGGAAAGCCCTGAATTTTGATTCCACATGAGGAATAAAGTGTGAAACATGTTTGAGTTCTTCCCCAGAAGTAATATCTTCTTTAGGTGAGAGCCTGCACTTCACTTGTACCTGATCTGGTTGCATGTCATGCATGACACAAACCTACTCCACCTACATGTGACACAGATAATAAGCCATTTTCTTCTTCCTTCTGGGAACAGATTGAGGAGGCAATAGGGAAAATGATTACAACTTAAGGCAACAATGAGAAATGCTGCCTTATAGCTGTAAAACTGCAAGGCAACAACAAATGCTGGAAAGTTTTACCGTTAGTGTTTCTTGGCCCCGAGTCAGTAAGCTGCCTCATGGCTATGTCAATAGCACATACACTTCTATAAACACATGTCCAAGTACTGTTCTCACTGCAAGTAGATTTAAGCAGTTGCAGATACATAATTTCTTTCTAGATGTCCAAAAAAGTCCTCTGTGAACAAATGTCAGGCTTACCCATACACCTCACTCAAAAAGCATTTACAGTTTTAATATTACTTTGTCTCACCACTTACATGACATTAGGCAGTTCTGCCTGTTTTGCATAGTTTTGCTTTAACTGTTTTCTTCTTTCATTTTGGTCTTAATATGTAAAGTCACAAAAGAGTTTCCTTTCTAGTATTCTTTTCTTCCTTTTCCTGAATATATCCTGTGATACACTTCCTATGTGAACCTCACGAAGATCAACAAGGCCAAGTGTAAGGTCCTGCATGTGGGTCAAGCACAAATATCAGCTGGGAAGAGAAAGGACTGAGAGCAGCCCTGAGATAAAGCCTTGGGGTGTTGGTTGACAAGAAGCTCAGCGTAATGCAGCACTGTGCACTTACAGCCCAGAAAGTCAGCGGTACCCTGGGCTGCCTCAGAGTGCGGCCAGCAGGTCGAGGGAGGTGATTTCACCCGTCTACTCCACTCTCGTGAGACCCCACTTGGAGTGCTGCATCCAGCTCCTGGGAGTCTCAACACAAGAAGGACATGGAACTGTTGAAGCACATCCACAGGAGGGCCACCAGGATGATGAGGGGGCTGGAGCACCTCTCCTCTGAAGACAGACCAAGACAGTTATGGTTGTTCAACCTGGAGAAGAAAATGCTCCAGGGAGACCTTAGGGCAGCCTTTCAGTACTGAAGAGCAGGAGAGGGACATTTTATAAGGACATGTAGGGATAAGACAAGGGGGAATGGTTTTAAAAGGCAAAAGGATCGATTTAGAGTAGATATTAGGAAGAAATTCTTCCCTATGAGGGTGGTGAGGCACTAGCACAGGTCACCCAGAGAAGCGGTGGATGCCCCATCCCTTGAAAGAGTTCAAGGCTAGCTTGGATGGGGCATTGAGCAACCTGGTCTAGTGGAAGGTGACCCTGCCCACGGTGGGGATTTGGATCTAGATGATCTTTAAGGTGCCTTCGAATCCAAACCATTCTATGACTAGGATTCTATAATAAGTAAAATACAAATGATTTTGTAGGCCTAATTTGTATTTTTGCAAGAAAAACATTGAGATACTCCTGGATCAAGTTACTGGAAGTAGAAGTGTATAGCTGAAAAAAAATCACAGTTCTTAAATGTTCATCTGAAGGGAGATATTTGGGAGGGCTAGAGGAAATAATGACACATACAATTCTTCTACAAAATCCACCTTAAAAACATTTCTTACATGAAATATTAGAAGTATTTTTATCAGACGATGAATGTCTTATTTTGATGCCCTTGCATGGTCATATTTCTCCAGTATGTAATGACTGATACTGGACAGGAAGGAAGTGACTTGGCTCTTACAGGAAAAAAAACCACCACCTAAATGTAGGAAAAAGTTCATAAATACTTCCAGAGATCAGTAATTTGACAGCTTGATCTTGAAATCCTAAGAGTAAACTTAGACACAGGTTCCTGCCTTCATTTTGGTGCAGGTTGGAAAGGAAGCTGTTTGGATCTCTTTTACTCTTGCCCGTGTCTCTTTTCCAGAGCACACTCTGAGCACACTGCCCACCAAACTGCTGACCGCCTGTTCCTCATTAAGGCATGTGGTGCAGAGAAACACGCCAGTAAGAAAACCAATGAAGCAACATAATCAGCAGCTGAGAACCCCTTCCCACTAAGTAGCAGGAGGAAACGAAGGAGAAAAACCTCATCCTTTCCCTTTGCAGCTCTACTGGTGTGAACTAATTTAATAGGGATGAGCAGCCACAAAGGCAAACAAGTTAAGTGACATGTGGTAGGTTACAGATCTACTAAAAGCGAAGCCAAGAATCTTCATTTTCACAGCTTCTAAAGGGAAAACTCTGAGATCACAGACTATCTACTGTATTGACAGTCTGTAAAAAAACACCCTCTAGATCTTAATCAACAGTGTATATAGAGCAACATGGAAAAGGCTTATGTGTGAGAGTGTGATGGGAAAGAAAACCAAATGGAAAAGGCACTTGTTTACCAGGTCAGATCAGAAATGTGATGTAGGCAAGAAAGTCACAAAACGGAAAGGAAATGAAGGGGCAAATTAGTGTATTCTTCTAATACCTAATTTTATCAGCTGTAACTATTGTAGATAGAAATAAATCACCCTAATGCCTTTAGGGGGAACCGCCCCCCTTATCTTTCAGCTAATAATCCCCCTTCTACATAACCCACTTTTCCTAACTTAGAAGCTTGACAACTTGAGAGGAAAAAGAGTTGGGAATGAATCAGCTTTCTTTGCAAAAGTGGAGTATACTACTCAGAGAGCTAAAGTTACTGATAGCAAAGATCACTCACGGGGGATGCAGAAGCAAATAACTTCCTGGCATGCTTGTTGGCAGATAATCTTTCTGTGGGTGCATGTCTTAACTTGTATATGCATGCAACATAGAGAGGTACCTCTGTGTTAGAGGACTTTACCTACGGAACTTCCCTACTTTTGATAGGTGTTTCCTTGTGACCTTTTAGCAGAAGTGAAAGAAAAAACCTCTAGACAAGGAGATGGAGACACTTGACAAGATCCTGGCTAGGGAAAAGCTGCCTGATTCAGATTCAGCACAACTTGGCTGCATCCTGTGTAGACAAATAACAACAATGAAATATCACAGCACAGAAAAAGGAACCCTACAAAAAGACTGTAGCTCTGCTGTACGCCTGCTAGCAGGACTCTCAGCAATACCTTGCTGATAGGCCAGTGACCATGCCCTCAGTGTGCACACAGTAAAATGAAGGGTGGTGCAGTGAACTGCAAGAAAATTTTACATGCTCTAAAGCTCTGTGTGTCTGTTCCTCAGCTTCCCAGCCTCTCCTAACAAACTACTGACTGTTGGGATTTTTCTGAGTTATTCTGTGAGACCCATCTGACCATCTACCCAGGTTTCTCTTGGAGACACCGCTGGTCAGCACAGTACTCTTGGCCTCAAGCAGACTCACTCTCCTAAGTCCTGTAACATGCAAGCCTCTCCAGCTCTCTTTTCAAGATCATACTCATTTCAGATGAACTGAAATGGGTTTTTCAACCTCTTACACTTCCCAAAAATAAACTGGGAGCCCTACACATATATTTGGAACTGGGACTGGGATACATGTGTGGGCAGTAATGAAAATACATTTCTAAAAGATCTGACCCTCAGGGTTCAGTTGTATTCAACTTAACTGAAGTTGGCTCCTGGAATGTCAGCGGATAATGTGCCAGGAAAGTCTTTGCACTGAAAGTGTCATTAATATATTATATACATAAGAGACATGATTTTTAAGCTTCAGGTCAAAAAGTTGCCTTTGCATTTTTCTTGGAACTTTCCAACTACTTTATCCATGGTGCAAGTGATAACACTTTATTTCATAATAAATATTCTGAAGGCATTCCTAATACTGACAAATATGAATTACATTTATGTACATTCACAGTTATAGGTTCATTGTATGAGGTACTATGACCCCAAATCTGTAGAGAAAAGGTATGTTTATAAACTTTTCTTGTAAAATCTCTCTAGAACAGTAGATAATGTAGTCAATGAACAGAGAACCGCTAAAGTTTCACATCAGATAAACAATGTTTAAGCTTTAAAAAAAATAAAAATTAACCTTTGGATCTGCAAAAATTGCTTGGAATTCTTCCAATATAACGTCCTTCTTAAGATTATTTGGGCTTCTTGCCTTTGGTAGACTGGGAACATGACCAAAATGATCACTTTTCATTTCACTGAGTAGGACTGAAAGGTATGGCAAATAATAATCTGATCCATTCTCTTCATCAGAATCAAGAGCACTCATCTATATGATATTATTTCATAACTTCCACTTCTGTGGAAATCTGTGGCATTCATTTTCTTGGCCCTAGTCTGGTTAACCTCTTCAAGAGCAACCTAGGACAATTATAGATAAATATATAGATAAGCATAGTAAAAATTTAGATAAAGCTGGGAGAGAAAATTAAGATGGAAATTAAGTTAATGACTGGATCACTGGTATAGGACAGCCTGGGTATTGTGATATGCTGCATGCAAGAAAATAATATGTGCTTTATATGAAAAATATGATATATGTAATAAATGATAATTTATTATAATAAAAATGATATATGTAAATAATTTATAATTTATAATTAATAATTATATAATTTATAATTATATAATTATAATTTATAATTAATAAAATATAATTTATAATAATAAAATATGATATATGTAAATAAAATATAAAATATATGATCATATGGGACCAATATGCAGCCACACATCTGGAGGGAAAATAAAGCGGACTGAATAATCTTATGTTAATTCTAGTAATTATGAACCATTATCTGAAGATTGGAAATTTAGATATTTTGTTAATTAAAATAAACTATGAGCTAACATGTCAGAGAGTAACTGGTTCCAAGAAAATTCCATACAAAGACTTGCATGTGAAATAAACTTGATGTATACCAGCTGTCTTTCACTGCTAGTAATGTCTTAATTTTAAGTCCAAATTTACCTCTGCCACACATATACCTGCTATTAAATCACATGCATTTGCAAATTGTTTAACCAGAAATACTTTATGTAAATGAGGTGACAGAAAATAATACAGTTGAGGGAAAAAATGAATCTCAGAGCACTTCAAACTTCCTGCTCTGTATTCTGTCATGTGGCTTTATATTTTTATTTGTTAAGCTGAGATGTATGATTTGATACTCAGTCTATTGCCATAATTCCCACATCACGAGGTCACCACACAACATGCTATGAGCCCCTAAAAGTCAGCCAGACTTTGAAAGCACATAACTACCACAGATATTTTGGAATTGCTTTGGCAGACAGCTTGCATAATGATTTTTCTTTACCATGACCAGCTGCATACAGCAAGATTAGGTTCCAGTTTTCATAACCGTCATGTTCACATAAACAAGGGAAAACTCCAAACCATTACTTTTCCCTTAATGTATATCTTTCCCTACAGGAAAACTGCACTTTTATCTTGACATAACTGAAGCCTACTAAATATTCCTTTTCGTAAACTCAAGACAGGCATACATTTTTTCACAGGATATTATTCAATAACCATGAAACACAGAATTCCTGGATGTCTTAAAAAATAGAAAGTTAATAGTAGCAAACTTCAGATAGAAAACCTATCTGTGTAATCATTTACTGGCTTCCTAAAATGTGAAGGGTCCTTGGGTTAGTCTTGAGCCTTTAAAGTTTGGCAGAATAGAACCTCCAAAAGATTTACTACAGCTTAATTATTGACCTGACATATTACTTAAACTATGTCACACAAGCTGATGGCTTATTTGGTTTAATTAATTACTGACTACACATTTTATTTTTATACCTTTGAAAATTTCCTGAAGTTAATGTGCCTTGGTTAATTTTCATAGCATTGGATAGAAGTCTGTATGTCTTGCTCAGTGGATTTATTATGGGCAAAACCTGCAAAAAGGGGAGAACACAGTAATACTTACAATTACTAGGAATCACACAGTTGTAACACAAGCTCTGTTCATACTGGATTTAGAATTTTTTTGCAAAACTTAACTTATTAATTCCGATTTACTTTGCTGAATCACTCTGCAGAACCAAGTTTATCAACATGTAATTACCTTGCTTGCAAGTTAGCTTGTTGCTATAGCTAAAATAATAGAAACTTAGAGCCTTAATATACCCAGATTCTAATGAACAGTTCAAATATCTAGATGTCCATCAATAAGTTTTATAACTTGTCGGGATGTTTTCTGAGAATATTTGTAATATTTTAATTGAAATTTCAGTTTTGGAGTTACTTGTCTTAGCTTTCATAATTGTTCACTTGTTCTTTACTAAAATGAGATAATATTAAAATCATACATAAATTAGCATGAACTATTCTATTTTGTCTTTAGGCATCTGAAAGGTAGCTACCAGTATCTGCTTTATTAATCTAAATTCCCTGCTCATCTTCTTCCTTTGATAAAAACCAACTGGTTAATATCTACTTTCTCAGCTTCTGAACTGAGCTATTATTAAGATTCCAGATTCCATAGGTGACATCCAGATAGATGACAGAAAAAAAGGGCTTTGCTCCATTTATTTTCACGAACACAGGAAATATTTTGTTGACACGAGCCATAGTTTCAGCCTCAGCTAGTCACAAGCTTCTGACAGAAGAAACACCACCTTCCCCCACCGTCCCGGCCACAAGTCTCCCCCGCATGTGTCAGCACACCCATTCCTGGGCCTGAGGAGAGCCAGGTGAAAGAACTAATCTGTCCAAGTACTAATTGTGCCAGCCAAAACCATTAGCGCAAACCAGCAAGCAAGATTAGTTTTCAGTGATCAGCTCTTTCACTTGGCTGCCTGTGTTGTCACACCAGTTCCAGTGCTGTCACAAGAAAGGAGGAGAACCAGGAGTCACCACACCAGAAGTCAACATGTGCAGCTTGAAGCCTCACCTTGAACACGTGGGCACTAAAACCACCAGACAGTGCTTTCCTGCCTGACAGTCAGCCCATCTGTTAAAAGGG
Organism: Corvus kubaryi; assembly: GCF_017639235.1. NCBI lineage: Eukaryota > Metazoa > Chordata > Aves > Passeriformes > Corvidae > Corvus > Corvus kubaryi. The sequence continues at coordinate 3,042,122 of NW_024581127.1, read as the reverse complement.
CATCTCTCTAGACTTTCGCTTCCTGTGCTGTGAAGTCTCTTTGTCTGTCAGTCTGTCTGCTCCCCTTCTCCAGGATCTCTCTCTCCATCTGGTGCACCACCCTTCTGGAAGAACAGCCAGACCCTGGCTGCCCAACGCTGGTGCACTCTTGAACAGCTCAGAAGGCTGGCTTTGGTTTTGGAACAGTCATTCTTTACTGTTTCTTACAGCTGTTTTTAAGGGCAGTGGCAGGGAAGTCTATCTCTTTTGAGGCTGATGAGTGCAGTTAGATTCTTCATTTGAGAACTCTGAAAGGTCAAACTGAACCTTATTAGGAAAGCTCTGGTGACTTGCACAGACACCAGCAATGCGAACAATGAACACAGATGGGGAGCATTATTTCATTCACAGCTGGGTACCTGGGACCAAAAAAAAAAACAAACCCAGGAAAACTGGGGCATTTATAGCTCCCAGGGAATGGAGGGGGAGGAAAAAAAGAGAATGAACTCTCCCTTCAATAAACCCAAGCTGGAGATAGTATAAATCAAAACTGAGGAACCTGAAATACATACAAGCCTAATATGCTGCTAAATGAAATGTAACCTTTTCTTCTCTAAGGCAGAACAGGTTAATACAGTGGCATAAACAGTGGATTCATTGTCTCAGTTAATTGGAAAGGATTGTGAATTTTAAATCATCAGTTTTTAGGCAGCCAAGATTGTGAAGGTCTGAATAAGCTTAAATCAAAAGCTGCCAGTATTTGGGAACTTAACAAATTACCTCATGGTTATTAGTATGCCATAAATAAGTACCTGCAGTATTATGGTCCTCTAAATCTTACCTTTTTCTTATGCAAGAAAGAAATATTATCATGATTTTTCCACTCAGTTCAGTCTTTTTTTTCTGTAATAAATAAACCAATAGAAAATTATAACAATTTCTAAGCAACAAATGTAATAACAACTTGAAAAAAAAAAAAACCCAAACAAATCACTTTATCAATACATTACTTCTAGGAGTAAATTCCAGCACAATAAGAAAAACATTGCTTACAGTAATGTTTTTTTGAGCTGTCCCATAAACTTCACTGGGACCATTGTCTCAAATTACAGCAGGGAGCAGTTACAGCAAAGTACATTGGTACTGCAATTTTCTGCATTTATCAACAATTCTTTTTCTTATTTAATTATTTTCTTGAGAAGATAATACTGACAAGTATATAGTATCTACAGAGGGCAATAGCTCTCTAAAGCTGCTTCTGCAGGTGCAAAGCAGGAATCCAGCAAGACTTATTTAGATTCCAGCCAGTAAGTTCAGTTAAGCCTGCTTCCTAATAAATCAAAATACAAACCAATGTGCTATTAGGTTTTCAGTTTGGTAGTGGCCGTGAAAACCAATAGGTTTTCTGCAATTTCACCTTGAAAATTTAAGCTCAGAATCTATACTGAACACTCTTAATGTTTAAAAAATACATAGGCATGAAATAACTTGAGAAGTGAAAATTAATATTATTGTATTACCTAATAAGTGGCTTTGGATCTCTTTATTGAAAGATTTGTTTGTCCAGCTTTTAATAATGTATTATTTTTGTTGTTTGATTTCTAATTTTTTTAGCAGGACAGTCTAGGATAATCAGACTGATGGGTTTCTTCGACATTGTCAATAGCTACTATTGAACCTTTCTGCTCACCATTGATGTCTTATAAAGTTATGGGCAACTAAGGAAGACTTGTCTTTCTCTCTGGATATCCTCAGCACTCTTGGGCATGTATATTGCTTGGGCCAAGAGGTTAGGAATTTTAAAAAGGCACTCTCATAGTGAATGATCCTCAAAACAACTTGTTTGTCCCAATGGCCAGATAAGCTCTCCTCTGACCACACCATAGGAGCCAGCAATGCTCTGCCGACCTTCTGAGTGCCGTAACTATTAGGTGACCAGTGCTAGGGATGGGTGAGTGCACCAGAGCCCTTCCCACAGAAGCTGGGTGAAGGAACAGTAGTGTTAGAACAATTCTGTTCCCCCAGCAAAATCTGTGATATAATGAAAGGCCAAGAAGTCAAAAAAGGCATGTTTTTCCCACTTACTTTATCGGCTAGATCAAGCCTCCTGATGCAAGGAAATATCAGCCATCGGCTACAGTACGAGAGAATGTGAAGGAAGGATAGGTATGCAAACACTACAAGATGATTAACCATGTTATTCCTTCAGTTCTAAACCATTAATGAAGTCTGCTCTGTTTTGTTACTCTTGCTTGTTGTAGTTACGTGGAGGGGTGGGCTGTGATGCATAAGGCCAGATTTTCAGCCTTAGTAATGTGAGTGCAAATCCCACTGAAAGGGTGACTGCATGTAAGTACCAAAGGATGAATTTTGGCCCTTAAATTGCTATTAAAAGGAGTATTTTTTCCCTATTATTGTTGTTGTTATGGGAAACAAATTGGACAAAGAATTTTTTGAAGGAAAGGGTTTTCTAATGGCCAAGAATGTAAGAGCAAAGACAATAAAGAAAACAAATTATTAAGATGAAACTAAGCTAATGAAGAAAACAATGGTTAGAATAGCAAATTAAACACAGGGAAGATGCTTAAAAAAACATCCTCACATCATTCGTGTTCACAGTCAGTAAACTCACTGCATGTGGACAAGAAAATCTCTTTTTTTCACTTGTAAAAATATCTCCCTCTTTCACTGAGAGAGATAGATGATTTTTTGTAATATTTTTGTTTTGCTCACTACTGCACTGAAGATGCTAATTTCAAGCACATGATAAGACAAAAGCAAGAATCACCTAATTGCACCATCTGGGGTGAAACATTGACTTTAGGAATCTCTTTATCTACCCATACAAAAGAATAAGAATATCAGATGATGAAACAGAGTGATGATGAAATAAGCCCTTGAATGACATATAGAAGAAGAATTCAACAGCACTGGAATCAACAGGAATCTTTCCATTTACCTTAATAGGCACTGAACAAGTCCATACAGAGCAGAAAAATACGTATGGAGATGGTAAAAGTTTCCAGATCCCTGTTTTCCACATTCATGAGCATATGAAAATATAATGCTTTGCTATAGGTGCACAAAAGAGTTCATTATGACTTAACTTTTGAGAGGATGTTATACCATAATTTTATTATTTGGAAAAGGGATTCATTCTTTGCTTTAAACACTGCTGTGTTTAAAGAAATTGCATTAGAATTTTAATTTTTTATTTTCTTACTTTTCTTCCTGAGGTTTCTGTGCACCATTTACTATCAAAATTCTTAACACAGCCTTAGCCAGAAACCTTGTCACAACACACTTCCAAACTGTGGTACAGATGGAAACTTAACAGCATCCCAGGATGAGAAAGGCTTACAGCACACTGTAATACATAAAATTATTATTTATTGTTTCTGCCTTGGAACAGCAGGAGTTTAGATACTGCCAGATGGCATATTGTTTGGGAATTTGGGGGAATGTAAATGCATGTGTGACACTGAGAAAAATCCTCCCTGTATAACATAGATAACCCACAAAACATAGGAGAGGTTACTGTGTGCAGGACTTTTTCCATACCTGGGACATATTGGTGATAAAAAGTTTTCCAAATCATTCCAGAAGTGGTAATACATGGTTGTTACCATCTCCTGGGGCTGGAATCATCTTGTTTAATTTCACAAAAGAAACACTGTCACAAAGCCTCCAAGGAAGACCTGAGGGACTGCAGAGAGTGGTGTGGGTGATTCACTTCATCTCAGACAGACCTAAATTTATGTACTCAGTTTCATGCCAGAAGGGAGGTCTTTCAGAAAACAGGAAAATACCAGACCTACATCTTCCTACAGACTCAGCCAGAGACATGTTCCTTACTTCCTCAGACCTATGATGTACAAAGACGGTCCTTATGCAGCAGCTTCCTATTTCACTCAGAAACAACTTTATTCCAGTGGACAGCCGTGTGCATTTCCATATGTAAAAATATTCTATGCATAAGTTAGAAGAGCAAGATGATTGCAAAAGTAACTCACTGAAAGCAGAATGAGCTGGAAAATATTTTGGTGGCGGACGTCACAATTGCCAATAAATGGACAGCAGAATCCGATTCCAGTTATCCAATACTTTTTTTGCTGGACCATCTACACGATTGCAGAGCAGCCTGAGGGACCACAATTTATGCAAGCATTGAATTTTTTTCTGGCTTTGTCTTTCTCATTGTCTTCAGCAGGCAGCAGGAAGTATTTCTGGGTAAGGGTATACCCTAGTATTTCTCAGAACTGCAATCCATTATTGACATTTAAGGGACCTTCAGTGTACACAGAGCTCTTCCACTGCCTGGCACTGTTATCAGGCCATCTGCCTTGCTCGTAATAGATTGAGAAGATAGAGTAGTAAAAAGGCACCAAATGTCAGCAACTTATGAACCTTACTGACTTCAGCACTTGTTCAGCAGTATTGCCATAACAATGGAAACATCTATTGTTTAAAAAAAATGGATCAGCCTATGAAGATCAGTATTCTATTTCTATATGCAAAACTGTGACAGTTATAACTGATCTCACATGCTTTTAGATATTCATAACTCAGTAGGATTATCTCAGCAGACTAATTTATAAGCAGCTTTGATCACTTACTGCTAAAGATGACCTGCTATCAACATACTGGATATAAAAGGAGCAATTCAGCATCAGTCATTAAATGACCCCTGACCCCCATTTCTAGGTGAGAAGGTGCAGAAGAAAACTACTCGCTGTCACCTTTTTGAAGAGTAAATACTGCTTTTAACAGCCATGAGCAACCCCCTTAAATTAAATGAAATTAAGCTACGTAAGTATTTTTTTCTCCTGAAAGAAAAGACTCTGATAATTTAATTTTTCATTATTTTGGTGGATATGACTAAAAATTACTGTAGCAGCTGAACGTCTGGAAAAACTTGGTAGCCTGATGCAGGAATCTATTTTGCTACACTGTGAAGAAATGCTGGCTACAGGATTTAAGCCTGTTTCCCAGTGCTTTGCTAGCTAGCTGGTGACAAAACTAGAGGCAACTCTCAACTTCAAAAGAACAAAGGAAAAATTCTGCTTTCTAGCATAAATGTAGAAAATGAAGCTAAAAATTTGAACACCAAGAGAATTAAAGTAAAAATACAATAAAGCCAGCATAGTAGGCAATAGAAATACAATAATCACTCTAAAATAATAGAAAAATATTCAATTCAATATAACTTTATTACTTTACATGCAACTTGTGTTTTTTCCTACTTTAATATAATATGAGGGGTTACGGCGTTGTTGGATAAGGGAAGAGCAATTGATGTCATCTACCTGAATTTGTGCAAAGCATTTGACAATGTCTCCTTGTCTACAAACTGGAATGTGTGGATTTGATAGATGGAAAACTTGGCTGGGTGGTCGCACTCAAAGGGTTGGCAGGTCAGTGGTTCAGTGTCCAAGCGGAGAGTAGTGAAAAGTGGTGCCCCTCAGGGGTCGGTATTGAGACTGGCACAGTTTAACATCTTTGTTGGTGACATGGACAGTAGGATTGAGTGCACCCTCAGCAAGTTTGCCTAGAACACCAAGCTGTGGGGTGCAGCTGACACCCTGAGGTGGGGATGCCATCCAGTGGCACCTTGAGAGGCGGGTCCATGCAAAACTCATGAAGCTCAACAAGGCCAAATAGGGAGTGCTGCATCTCGAATGAGGCAATCCTGGGCACAAGCACAGGCTGAGCAGAGAAGGAATTGAGCACAGCCCTGGGTAGAAGGAATTGGGGGTGTTGGTTGACAAGAAGCTCAACATGACCCAGGAATGTGTGCCTGCAGCCCAGAAAGCCAACTGTGTTGTGAGGAGCCAATTCAGTTTGAATTCAGTCATTTTAGTTTGCCTCACCTCTGGTTGTCGGGGCTGTCAGAGGCATCTGGGGGGAGGGAGCGTACACCTGCCGCTGGCAGGAGGCAGCCAGGAGTGGGGGAAAGCCTCGTCTCTGGGGAGACTTCGCCTGCCAACACCCCCTACAAGGCAGGCAGCAGGAGACACAGCGGAGGGGCTGCTCCGATCAGGCCGTGAAAAGGTCTCCATCAATGGACGGCACAGGAAGGCTGGATGGGGCCAATGGTTCCCTGTTAGCGGGCGGACTTTGGGAGGGGCCGCGGGGTATAAAAACTCCATCAGGACTTGTGGCAGCTTGCTGCTGTTTGCTGCTCCTGCTTGTTCTGTACTTCGCTCTGGTCCTAGCCTGCCTTCTGGCTCTCCTACCCTCATTGGTTCGGCCTCGCACCTGTCCTGCCTTCCTGTGCCCCTGACTGCCGCCTTGCCACTTCGCCCCGCCTCCTTGCTTGGGCTGCCTGCTTCCAACCCTGCCTTGCCGATCATTGCCCGTCCTGCCGCCCCGATCCAGCCGGTCGCCACGACCCTGCCCAGGGTCCCGGTCCTCCCGTCCTCCCGCCCACTCACCGCGTGCCCGGTGCCGTCACCGCGGGAGCCGCGCCCCTCCGGGAGCCGCACAGGCTCGGTCAGAGCCAGCCCGGCCCCAGGCAGACAGCGAGCACAGCCCCCGCCGCCTGGACACCGACAGCACTGCCCTGACTCGCTGGTGGCAACGCCGTCTCTTGCTTTCTGTCCCTTCTCCCTCTCTCTTTCCTCTCACCCCTCCCTTTTCCATTTTCCTTTCTTCTTTTCTGTCTCTTCTAGCCCTCTTTCACTCGGGCAACTCCTTTTCCTTCTCCTTTTTGTTATCAATAAACAGTTCTCAGTGACAACGTTTGTCTTGTTTGGCTTAATTTTTGTTCCGGACCATCTGCTTTTAAAAAAGGACTCCTCACAGTTCCTCACAGTGGAACACGACATGTATCCTCGGCTGCATCAAAAGAAACGTGTCCAGCAGGTCAGGGGAGGTGATTCTTCGCCTCTACTTCCCCTTTGCTCTCATGAGAGCCCACCTGGAGTGCTCCACTGAGCTTTGGGATTCCCAACACAAGAAGGATTGAACTGTTGGAACACATCCAGAGAAGGGCCACCAAGATTATTAGAGGGCTGGAGCACCTCTCCTCTGAAGACAGGCTGGGAGAGCTGTGGTTGTTCACCCTGCAGAAGAGAAGGTTCTGAAATGACCTTAGAGAAGCCATTCAATACTGAAAGGGCCCTACATAATGCTGGCAAGGGACATTTTAAAAGGGCATGTAGGGACAGGATGAGGAGTAGTGGCTTCAAGCTGAAAGAGGGCGTGTTTAGATTAGGTATTAGAAAGAATTTCTGTATTGTGAGGGTGGTGAAGCCCTGGCACAGGCTGCTCAGAGAAGCTGTGGATGCCCCATCCCTGGCAGTGTTCAGTGCCAGGTTGGATGGGGGCCTAGGCAACCTGGTCTAGTGGAAGGTGTTCCCCGCCCATGGCAGAGAGTTTGAAACTAGATGATCTATAAGGTCCCTTCCAACCCAAACCGTTCTATGCATCTATGATCGCTTTTATTTGGCAAGTGTACTAATAATAGAACTGCAGATTTTGGGGATATTCCTGTTATCATCATTCCAGTAGGATCAATCACTGAGGAAAGGGGAAACAAGTATGTGTCATCTTAGAAACACCAGAAAGGCAGCAGAATCTCCTTGACATAGACTTCTACACAACTATTATAATTTTTCAGGGTGTAAAGCATTCTCAGGTTTCTGGTATGCAATTTTGAGGGCAGAAAACTATTAATTTGCATTTGAAGGGATGTCTATCTCAGTTTAGGTATTTGGAAGACCTGGCAGCCACAAAATAGGCTTAAAATGTTAACTGATACTCAAAATACCTGAAGGGGGAGGTGAAGCAGGAAATTTCTTAGATGTGACTTGATGAGGGTTAATGAGCCCCCAGTTACATGTGTACTTTTTTAGTTGATAAAATATCAAGCATCTTCCTCTGTGTAACTGCTCTGGCAGATTTTTCAGCAGCAAAACCCAACTTTTTGTTTAGCAGGAAACACAAACTACTGACAAGGCTGTTTCAAACAGAAAAATAACTCGGGGGTCTAATAAAGCAGACTTTTCCTATATTTCAGTACTTAAAATGACAAAGTCAGTGTGACTTGAAACTTGACCACTCTTTATCGCCTTCTGAACATAAAGAACAATGTCACTACAATCAATGAGTCAAAAAGCAAGGTGACCTTAATTTAAAAATTGAAGGAGCAATTTAGGAAAGTGAAACATGAAGGCAAGGAAGGAGGAAAATAAACCCACTTGCTGGAAATTTGCCTCTCTGATTTGGAGAATGCACAAGTTTGCTAGAAAAAGACAGAAAATAAAAGACAGAAAATAAAAGTAATAAATCTTTTGTGTTAGCTTGTTAATGTCTGTGCTTTTTAAAATTTTTATTAGCTTTTTTTTTTTTTTTAAAGAAATGTGGAACCATTCCATGGACACAACTGAGCTCTGCCTTCTGTTAAGGGTTGCAGCACCACTGAAGTTTGAAATAATTTAAGCAGTTCTGTTGTGCTTTCAATTCCCCCCACCTTCTTTCTTTCTTTCAGTGGATTGAAATGTGACCAAATAGCAGCATGACTGTGAATGGAACAGATAATTCTCACACAGCATTCTTCTCAGTGCTTTGGGGAAAATGCACACATACAAACACATTTGCTCATGTCTGATTCAAGATGTGAAAGAAAAAAAAAGGGAAAAATCTATGAGGTTTTTTTCTGAAATTGGAAACACACTTTGAAACTCTCCTATGATTTGTTTTGTTTAGGCTAATTATGACTTCTGCTTTATGTTGCCACAATAGACACTGAACATTTGCAATATATTTACTGAGGTTAAAGGAATTATGGGATGAATTTGTATCTATTACACCCCTAGCCTTAAGCAACACTGCTCTAGTAATCAGAATGGGAATATATTTTTATAAGTCAAAAAGGTGACTTATCAGTGTAACCAGACATTTTGCATTCTCAATACATTACATAATAAAGAGTGCTAGCAAATTTTGTTCCTCAGGAAAAAAAATAATCTTTTGTTGAAATGTTGCTATATTGGCAGAGCTGGATTAAAGATGGAGGCAAAAGAACTCATGGATTGGCTGGGAAGTATAGCTTGCACTGCCTCTCTCATGTGTGTGCAATTTGTTTATTTTTGTGTCCTTATAATGAACTTAAAAAATGGGAAATTCCTGAATTAATGTATGTCCAAAAGAGTGAAAGCTACATTATATATTCTAACGCTAGAGATACAGGGATTTACTTCTGTTGCTGTGCCTCCCACGTGCACACACACCGAAAAAACATTTGCTTTCCATATTAAAACACGATGGTCAAACTAGTTCTTACTAAGACCATTTTTTCCACATCCTACTCAAAAAATATAAATTAGATAAGAGTCAAGCTTCAGCTACATTGTCTCCTCTCCCAAGAAATAGTTTTTTCTTGAACATCTATGTATCTTTTGAGTTTCTCCAGCAATAGGAAGGGCTGTGAAAGCTCTTAGCTATAAAAACTACTTTAGATCTTAAAAGTTCACATCTACTTTCTTTCATGCAGATTTTCTATTGTATATTGTTAACTTTTCCTGAGGCCTACAGCCAGAAAACTGGTATTAGCATTTTTCCCTTAATATCATGGTATACAGGATAACACCAGCGAAACTCAAAGCTCTGATGTATAACTTTGGAAATTTGTATGCTATTAAATGAATAAATTAAATGAATAAATTAGTTCTTTCAACTCTTCCATTTTCTATATCCCTGTCTCTGGGCAAGTGTACTAACCCTCTAACAGAGTCAGAGGAATAGAAGGTCTATCCCGATGGGAGAGCTCCCTAGTGCTTCTTGTTCATAGCTTGGCATATAAACTACCATTTTAAAATACTTCAATGTGCATCAAGATGCAGAGTGGCTGAGGAGATGCCATGGAGCACATTCATCTTTGTTTACAATGGAACTTCTAATTTCCAGGACATTAATGGAGTAAGAACTGGGAGGGCAGATTCTGAAATCTCCCTGATGCATCAGAGATCATGGATCAGTGCAGAATTAAGATCTGTGTTGAGGCTACAAGCTAGAAGTGAGGAGTCTAAGACAGTATTTCAGACCCATCATCTTGCTGAGCAAAGAGTAGACCTAACTTGCTAGTGAGAAGGACACTTTTGCCTTGTCAGAACTTGTGTGTCTAAATTATCCTGCTCAGGATTAGACAACCCATTCTCTTCAGGAAGTTATAGGAGGAGCTCAACCCTTGTATGGTCAAAGCTTTTGTGGTGCAAAGAACACTGCTGAAGAAATTAGAAACATCCTTCAGATGAGAGTGGTCACATGTGTCTCTTCTACAGGAGTACCCTTACCACACGCCTGCGGGGCTCCAGTGTCACATTTATTTGAGGAATGCTGAGCCAGTTTCAATACATCTGTACAAGCGAGTTTGCACTGGTGCAAAAAGTCAATAAATGCCACTGTAGACAAGCTGTGAGTTTCAGAGACATTTACAGGTTTGTGGTGATGACTGCTATTACATTACGGTTACCTATGAGCAGTTACAAAAGAAAGGGTAGTGAAGAAGCATGGATAAAAACTGAGTAAGACCGTGCTTGCTAGCAACTCAATTCAGCAAAAAAGTCAAAAATAGCAGGACAGTAGCCAGGTTTAAGAAGTAAATGTTGCTCAAGTTTAGGTTATTTTGAGTCTTTAATACTAAACCTTATAAACAAGTCTCATAAATAAGTATTCCCCTTTACCACAACCCTATACAGAACCATGGAATTTTCTTTCACTTTCCTCACACTGTGAAACTCTGACAAAGTTGGCTCAGATGTGGACTGAGCTTCAGGAAACATTTATTCCCCTGTAGATATTCAAGAAATGGATGAATGGTGCAGGTGGTCACATCACTTGCATAATGGATGAGTCAATAGTTGATCTTCTCTTACGCGCCAAACAAACTTCTTAATAAAAAAGTGTTTCAGATATTTTGTCTTATACCTATAACAGGAGAAATTGAAATTGTGTTTCCTAGAATACTACCAGAGGTTAGTAGTGTTCTTAATTAGATGCCTAGCATTGAATGAATTGAATGTTCAGTGATATTCACAAAGTAGTTAAGCTCAGGGAGCAGGAAGCTTTTTAAGGGGGCAGGTATGAGCAAACTCAGGTAGAAATCACACTAAAATTACACCAAATATTCTCTAAACTAGGGTGGCTTTGGATTTTGTATGTTTTAAGTTGATAAAATTCAGCTCTGTTGGTTAACTCTTTATCTGTCTACAAACAGAATTTTAAAATAACTTCATAGGGACAGTACATGCATTAATAGTATATGCATATTGGACTGAAATTAGATTGTTATAATTGTCAGTTCTAAAGCTACAGAGACATATAAGAAGCACCACCATGGAGAATCAACAATGAAGTTATGGGATGAAGCTCCAGCTACATGAAGATGAGGGAAGGCAACATTGCTGAAAAGCAGCAAGATATTCAGGGGAAATAATATCACTGCTATCAATGATAATAAGGCCTCCAGACTGTGGGGTGGGGTGCAGTTGTTTGAAATTGATCTCTGTCAGAACTCCAAAAGTTGATGTAAAGTGTTCCCCAACTTCTGTAGAAGGCAATAAAAAATCCATACTGACAATAAAACCTAAACTTTTACTAAAAGTAAAAATCTTGCTTAGTTTTAGTTTATGTGTTTTAATTAGTAGTCTTCAACATTGTTTAGTTGGACTGCACTGCAAACCACTGAATCTGAGATACTCTTTGAAGGTGATCTTCTTAAAGATGTCTAATGTGACAAACCTGGCCAAAAACAGGAAGAGAACCTTCTCATGTGAATGTATTTTGGAGAAATATTTCTTCTGCAGTTCACTGTGACTGGAAGACTTCTTTAAAGGCAAGCTAAGAACAACTGCATATATCACAAACAAACTATAAGCTGGAATGAATTGCTTTAGTATACTGCTTTTTATAAATACCGAGTTTACTCAAAGACACTGAGAATTCAGGATGAAAATCAAGAATAAAATTTAATTTAAAGTAAGATAATGAAAACAAAAAGTTGAGGGCAAGTGTTTCAAGCAAGATAAGCAACAGTCATTAAGTTAGAGAATGACACTGAATTGGAGATAGCAATAGATCTCTTCAAGACAGGACTGATAGAAGGACCTAGGTGGACTGGAACAACGGGCCATCAGGATCCTGATGGAATTCAGCAAGGACAAACATTAAGTCCCTTTGCTCAGAGCTCATTAAATGGCACCTATGCTCAATTTTTGGGCCTATAGTACAAAACCAGCTATGATGAACTGGAGCAAGACCAGTGGAGGCCTATAAAGATGTTTTAGGGCTGGAGCATTTGCTCTGCAGAGAGAACCTGGGGTTGTTCCTCCTGGAGATGAGCTGGACATGGGGGGGCTTCAGAGCAGCTGCCCAGAGCCTGTAATTACGTTATAAAAAGAGAGAGCCAGGCTCTCTCAGGAGTCAGCGGTGCATGTCAGGAGTTCAAGAGATAACAGGCATAGGCTGAAACAAAAGAAAGTCAAACTGGATATAAATCAAAGCAAGCTTCTTTCCTGAGACAAAGTTAAACAGCAGAAGTTTCCCAAGACACTCTGCACTCAATGTCTTCTGGGGATTTTCAAGATGTGACTGGATAAAGTCCTGAGCAACTGGATCTGATCTCATAGCCTAGTTTTATTACCACCTGGGACCTCCCAAGGTCCTTTCCAACCTGAATCTTCTAGTGATCATTCTGCAAGTAAATGAAATGTTAAATATATTTGTGAAGGGCCTGGTTGAGAGTGTCTTCTCTTCACAGGAAAGGTTGACTTCCCTTACTCTTGACAGAGGGATATAGAATTGACTTGAACATACTCCTTCAGAATATTTATGGATGAACATAGTGCTAATCATACAATTGTGCTTCATGGGGGCAAAAACGACATTGAGAACTAAACCAAAATGAAATTTGAGTTTGAAGATTGGCTGGTTCTTTCCCTGCACTGCACAGTCAGGTCTGGCATTCACTGCACACTGTTGTGTGTCTCATAACAAAGCTCCAAGGAACAAAACTGGATGTGGCATAAGAAATGGAGACATCCCAAACTTCAAAATTCTGCAATGGTTACTACTGAGACTGAGGGCAGGAAAGAGCTTCAGACCTAGCTCTTCTCCTCTCAAGAGTGTGGTAACTGAAGAACATGACTGCCTTTCCATTAAAAGCAGCAGTGTCCTGAGGACACGGTTTCTGCTCTCACTGAAACTTTTTTACAGTCTTTTGGAGTGAGCACACCAAGGACTGAGACCCCTCACTAGTCAAGAACATTCTGTCTCACTCTGTGTGTGGCAGTACGCACAAAAGATGCCCAGACAGAAATGGAAAACATAGCAATGTTTCTAGGTTTTTGCAGAAGCAATGCACTCAATAAATTGCAAATGCAGCAATTCTGTTCATTTGTTCTTAATGACAATAAAGAAGATGCTTGGAAGGAACCCATTAACCAAACGGATTTTTTCCCAAGATTTGTTAATTTCTAGCAAGAGAACTGACAAAATCATCACTAGCAAAATAGAGCTGGAGACATGAAAGAAGAAGGCTTGACACTTCATCGTCAATGCCATAAGCTATTAATTTCTCTCTGAAAATTCAGTTTAACAATTTTGGTTCAGGAAAGATGAATGTGCATAGCAGGGAAAGTAAACATGAGCTGTGGAAAGTCTTTCTGGTTAAGCTGGAAAGGCTGCAGCCAAGATATTTCCCACTTAACCTTCATCAAGGAAAAGGTCAAAAAAGGCCAATATGTTTAAGCAGGGCACAGGATGGAACAGAACAAAACTTCCTATGAAAAAGATTAAGTTCACATTCTTTTGGCCTTCATTAAAACTATTCCACATCACTCCACACTTTCATTTAAAGCAGTTTCCTGACAGCATTGAACACAAGATGTTAAAGTATCTTTTAATCAAAAGATAAAAGTGTAAATGGAAAAGAATTTGTATACTATACATGAAACAGGGAAAATTATGAAGGACACAAACAGGAAAGAGAAATAATAACTTTAGCCTTTGCAAATTATATAATCAGTGTTATGCAAGGTAATCATCCATCCTGTGTACTTCCATGTACATGTACTCTAAGCTGAACAGCTACCAAGACACATGTGGCTTTACCAAAGTGGAAAATTTTTGTTTTCTATGAGGCTTCTAAGGAAGAAAGAATTTTCCTCAAGCACTACAAAAGAGATGGAAATTAATGTTGACAGGTATGTCATTTCCAAACTGCTTAGAAAACAAAATAGGTCTGCTTTGATACTCTCCCCTCCCCGTGTTCATTACAGCAACTGGACAATAGAATATAATACATGGTAAATGCCACACTCAGGATTTCTCCAGGAAGAACAGATAAATATGCCTTTGAGCAGACTGATATGTGAATGGATCAATAGATATGTGCGACAAACACACAGAAATGCTACTGAGAGAGAAAAAGAATATATTTTCTTTCCATCCTCCACTCATCAAATCTGGTCTGCATTCCTTTGGGATATCTATCAGTCACGATTCAGACTCCTACTCTGTCTATTTTAGAAGTTCCCTAGTCTCTCAGTCTAATATGTGATGTCTCTCTCGCCCTATAGTGTCAGCAAGGCACTTTCTTTCCCACCTCAATTTTCATCCTTCATTGTTCACTATCACTGCTCCTATTAACTGTATATGTTGGCAATTCATGATGAAGCGGGGCAAAAAGCTTCTTCAAACAATGAGAGTGGCCCACACTGAGCTTTGAAGATAAGGACTGAGACATGGGACTCCTCATTTCATACCAGATGTGACTCAGCAAGGTGTCTGGAAGAGACGGGTGAGGCATTTTAGGAGACCTGCTCTGCCTCCCTGGCTCTCACCCAAAATAACTGCAACACTTTTTTTAGAGATGAGTTGTTTGACAGTAGGGTATGATTTCAAAAACCCAGACTCATAAATACATGCATTACTGAGATCAATTCTGAACTGAAAAGCCCAGCATATTCTTCTACTGTAGGCAGGGAAACACAGCAACTCTGGCAGCCACTCGTGACTGGAGACTAAAACAAACCAGTGAATATTTCAATAGCTACCAGATTCAACACACTGGTACTCCACATGTCTGTGTCTCTTTTCTACCATCATGGTAGCACTAGTGTCACAGTTCAGGCTTCAGTACTGGGCTGTGATACTGCAGCAAATGTAGAATGGCCAAATTGCTGTTGCTTGTTGTACTGTTGCAATTGTTGCTGAATTGTCTCTGACTGAAGGGTAAATATTCTTGTGGGAGATGAAAATTTGCTCTGCACTGGATATTGCCCTGGGGCTCCCAAGGTGTGTGCATTAGTCATCTCCAGCAGAGGAGTGAAGCAGACAGGTCACAGCAGCAGCATCACTCATCTGAATTCGAGCTGCTGATGCTCATATTGATGACCTCATTAAAATGTACACAGTATGTAGGAAACAGCTTTATTCAAAGGAGCCTTGAAACAGCACCCAAAAGCAGTGTGATAGGTATATGAATATGATTGCAGAACTCCCTCAACACAGGTTCAAGCTCCTCAGCAAGTGATTCTCTCCAATAACCCTGTGGATTTCTTAACAATGACTAAGGGTTCTTACACTGCATATAAAAGGAGGAATACACAAAGTACGCCTGATATTCTCACACTACAAATGCTCTACAGCTACCAGAAAGAGCAGTGAATTCTCCAGGCTTACACACAAGGTATACAGGGTTCTCAAAGCACGCAATAAAAAGATACAATTGCACAATGTCACTTGTCCAAGACAGCACATGCATCAGTTCTACTTAGCCATGTCCTTGTTTTATCTGGCTTTTGCAGACCACTTTGCATGTTGGCAACTATTATCCTCTCTAAAGGTTTCACAGGATTTGACAGATGCCCTCTTTGTGCTCTGGATCTCCATGGTACCCAAGACCAAAACAAATAGCTGTTAACACATACCTATTTCTTGAGAAATGGTTATACTGCATCTCAAACCCTTCACAAGTTGATGATGTGCAAAACAGTGCAAAATTTGTGGAGAAAAAATATTTGCAGAGCCATTAAGTGAAGGGGAAAACTGGATGTGAGCTGCAAAGGATGGAAAAAATCTAAAAATTTAGGTACATCTTTCAATACGTCTCTATAGCTTCACATCTTCCTATGTTGAACTGCTATTTTTTTGACGACTCTGGTGATCCCTGACTATGCATACCACAAAGGCTCTTCATTTTGCCCTTCCTCACTTCAGAGGATCTCTGCTTTAGAGGAATTCTCCATACCAAGAAGAAGGAAAACAAAACCCAAATTCAGTGGCCTCTTTCCCGTAGTTGAGTTGCAGAGCAGTAGAGCACAGGAAGCCTTCCTCTGTGACCTTGTATACCAGCAGTGGACTGAAGTTTACAGTGGTATAAAAAATACCAATATCCTACTGATATAGAGATAAAAGAAACTACTGGAATTCCTGACAGACATGTGTGTTCACTTCAGAACATTTTTATTGGTCTAACTGTGGTAGTTGTCTCCCTAAATCCTACCACCTCCTGGTGGCCAAGCAGGTAGTGTTACAGTCTCAGTTCATAAACTGGCCCTAGATGTAAAATAGATAACAACAAGGTAAATTCACTTGTGCTTTACTAAGGACACATTCAGGATTTCAGGTAATATAGCTAAAATAAAATAGCATGGAATGACACCAAAGGAACCTTTGTTCGATACTGCGTCAAAGGTTGGATTAATGCATAATTCTTTATTGTCACAAAGTTACCAAAACCCAAATATTATTCTAAAATCTACTATTCTTAACATTTTTGCAGTGCTTGGGGGGTAAAAAAGTGTTAGTTTAAAGGTATCCTGTGCTGGTTATTTACAGGATGTTCAGCTTCTTGTTGCACTACTGTTCTCTAATTTGTCACTGGCATGCCCCTAGGCAGTCAAGTCACTGGGAGATAATCCTCAAAAGACTTCGCATAGGTAGATCCAGAAACATGTGTCCTGAATCTTTTACATTTCTGTCTTCCTTCCATTCTTTGTCCAACATCATATTCCTCTAAGATCATCCATTATTCATCACTGTGATTTTACTGCATGTAGGCACCATCACCACCATCTCTGATTCCCCTAAGCTTTATCTGCCCCACAAGGCCTTTGAAACATTCTTTAGGTAACAACACTGGGTGATTTTTAAAACATTTTTCTGTAACTTATATACTTTACATTTAGATTTTTTTTTGTCAGCATAACCCACCAATAAAGAGGTGACACTTTGGAGGAGTGCAGTGTTCCATTTCCACAGTTAGTACCAAAATTACATTTAATCTAAGTATCCTAGTCTCTTCAAGTGAATCAATCTCCAGTGTTCAAATGAAAGTATCTGCTTCATGCATTCTTTTGTGGAAAGTACAGGAGACACCTTAAAACCGTGTAGGAATTACATCACAGCTGTTCAAATACAGTGTTTATCATATCATCTGTGGGCCAACCAAGAAACTCAAGATGGTATCAAGTTCTTCCAGGTTAAGCTCCTTAGCAATCCTTGCAAAGCAAGTGAGCTTCATCCCTACATATGGAAAGAGGCAGGTGCCTTTGAAGATTTACAAAAGGAAATCCTGCTTTCCTAACTGCAGTGCCTGGAGGTCTTCAGGGGGACTCCCTTCATTGATCAGAGAGAGAACGTGCCTTTAGGTAGCTGCTGTATAAGGATTTAAGACCCAAGGGGCACCTTGGCTCTGCAGGCTGGATCCCACCCTCAGAATTTCATCCACCTTTTTAAAGCAACAGCTGAGCAGGCGTTTCTGTTTCTTTCTCTTTTCTCTCCACACTGCTCATTAGCTACTCTCCAAAGCCTATTTGTTGGGTTAGAAAGACAGAAATGGTAAGGGAGGACTTTCCATATTTTGAGTGACACTGCAGCTATTCTCTAAATAAAAAAGGATAGGCTTTCACTAAAAGTGCACATTTAGCCTTGTGCTTGTGATGACACCGGCACAGTCACACTTCTACTGTAGACACACACAGTACTCCAGTTTGTGGGTTGAGGTGTCAGCAAGTAGTTGAGTATCTTACAGCTCACACTCCCCTAAAGGGTTGGCCTTGTCTCTCCGCCTCACCCCAAGCCACCAACTCCAATCACTTCTGTTGCAGCATGTGGACCCTCTGTCCACTTGCTGAGATGAACCAACTCAGTAGGCAGGCAGCCAAGAGAGCTTCCCGCTGCTCTGGTGAGTTCATTCAGCACTCCAGGAGGTGAGCCAAGAGCCAAACCTGGCACAAGGAAGGAGATGGGAACACACTGCTGGAGGCAGAGGATGGGAGGATCAAGGATGGGTTTCTCCAGGGCAGCTAGCTATTCTGCTGTCTGAGAGGAGTAAAGAAACCTCACCCTCTGTTGCAATAAAACCTCTTTAACAAAATGGGAGTTATCAGACGACCGATCAGAAATTTCAGGGGGAACTGATTATGGTAAACCTCAGGAAAAAAAGTTGGGTTGTTTTAATTGTCAGGCATGACATGCACAAACCCACCTTGTTCACACAGCCTGCATGCACTTACAGAGAGAGATTTGGGATTTCTGTTAGTTTCCTTCATGTTTCTGGAGCTGCATGCAAGCCAGCTGTCTCAGCAACCAGGAGGATTAGGTTTAAAAAAACAGAAAGCAGAGATCTGAACTTCTCACGTTATATCTTGACTCTTACACTTGAAGCTTTACAAAGAAGGCTAAATATCTTGAGACTACTGATAAAAGTCAGGAGAGTTGGCAGTTTTGCTGACATTTATGGGCTTGGCAACATATTTTTCTGTTTTTAAGTGAAAACAGACAAAACAGTGCACATGGTAGAATAACGAACATCTTGGCACATCGCAATTACAATACTGGAACAGACCACTATTCAGTTTTAATAGATGCTTTTGGAAAAACAATCCCCTGTGTTCAGCTCCCTGTTACATTTATTCTCCAGAACTCTAGTGCCAAAAGCTTCCCCATCTTCTCTGTGGGCTTTCCAAATAGAGTTCACCTCCTGTGAAGCACCACAAAAATACAGCTGCTGTCAAGCAGCTCCTCTCCTTGCTGAAATGGGTTAGAGTCACATCACAGGGAAATGGCAGCATGCAGTGCCATAATTACATTCAAACCAGGAGAGGATTTTTTTTAGAGTATAACATCACTGACTTTCTAGTCTTTTGCTTCCATGTAGAAACTTCATGAAGTATTCTGTGGAAAATCTAGCACTGATCTACAGTCCAGATTTCTATAGCACAGTATCACATCTAGAAATCTTCCAGTATAAATTCCAGCAATACTACCAAATTTGCAGGGTCCTATAAATACTATAATGCAAGATTATATTTAATTGTAAGCTAATTTTTGCTACAAATGAAATAAATAAAAATAAAGAAAATCACGATAAAATCTTGGGTGTAAAGATCAACTATTACAAAAAGTGTTTCATTGTAACCAAACCACTAGTGATGGTTATGACTGGGAAGGTTCAGAGCTCCAGGATTAATAGAGCACACACAGTAACAAAGGCTTACCAAACTTGTCAGCAGATTCTGAAAGTGGGAACTAAAGTTCTGGAAAAATCACTGATACCAAATCTGCTGTGTGCATAAACCATAAGATGAAACAAGTATTAGTTTTCTCAGAAAATAAAAGTCTTAAGATACCTAAAATTAAAATGAAATTACTCTCACCAGCCAACAACTTTCGAGTATGAACAAGCAGCAATGCTAAACAAAGATCTTGCAGGGGCTCCCAAAAGCAGTCTACTGACATAACTGAAATACGCTAAACTAATTCAGCTAAAAAGTGTCTGGTTTGGCAATTCATTTATTAATTACTGTGCTGCATTCTGAGGTGACACTGCTTAGAGCCTTGAATCTTTCCACTTTACAGCATCCTCTCCAAGCACATGAGAGCGTTGAACTTGCCCTTCTTGGTAAGAATAACAATGGAGTTACTGCACTCTGATCATATGGAAATGATGAATTAGCATTGGAGCAAGAAAAGTGAAAGACAAAAAAATTCCGAGGGGGGCAGGAGAGAATATTACACTGCTGATCCAGCTGAAAAGGCAGAGTGATGACTTCAGGCTTGTTAAAGGGAGAAGCAGGATGACTTGCTGCCACTACTAGGGCACAGCACAGGGGACTGTATCCCCTCCCAATCCCTTTGCTGCTTTCCACACATGTAACTTCTCAGGGACAAGGTCTACAGGTAACTGCAGTGCAGGGACAGCCACAACTCAATAGATTTTTCACTGTGTACATACAGCCCCCCTACTTCATCTATAGCCCACTCACAGCAGCTCTACCTGTGATGGAGGTGTTAGGAAACTCTAGTATGAGAAAGACAACTACTGGGTGACACGGGTGTCACAAAGCTCTCTTGTGAGCTGTGCTATTCAGTGCCTTCTGATTTAATATCCTCAAAATCTCCAAAGACAGCAGTTAAAATTTAAACAGGCATTCTGAAAAGACACTCCTGATCCCATTATCGGTGTCGTGGATGGGATTACAATGAGGGTGGTAATGGTGGAAATGTTTTAGGAGAGATCTAGTATCAACAGCAGGAGTGGCCACTAATTGGATTCTTTCTGTGTCACCACAGAGTTGTCACGGGACCCTCGTTCTCTGTTGAACACTGCAGCTCTCAAGGCACTCAGAAAGGAGCTTTCTCAATTGTTATCACATCAGTCTGCCTTCCCACTCAAACACAAATCCCCCAAAGCTCTTTCTAAAGCTGAGGAAATCATGGAACCCATGACTCCCATGACATCTGCAACAAGTGTCCGGCCTCATCAATGTGAGAATGGGCCCTGACATTACACAAGTCTCAAACTCCTGATCCTGCATGAACATTTGGTCATATACATATAAAATATCAAGTGCAGGATGTAAGTTAAACAAAGCTAGATAAAAAACCTGCGAAGTGTCAAAATAGTCTGCAACAAAGTGTTCTAGCCAGAACAGAATTTGCAAATATTTCAAAATATTTTTTTCCATAGCTGTCTAACGTCCACTGTGTGGGTTTTATAATGGCTTGCACATTTAGGAACACTGTCCCCAGCACCACAACATTTTAAATAAACTGTTTTTATCAGTTCCTGACTGGAATAAGAGCTGTTACTATAATTTTCACACTGTTACTTGCAATCTCTAGGATACTTCTGGATTTCCACATGCAGGTTTTTCCTAACGACCTCTAATTTAACCTACTTTTTGAAGGTGCATTTACATGCCATTTGGAAATTCACCAAGGGGTTTTTTTCGATGTAAATTACACCAATCATAATTAATTTTTTTCCTCTGAAACAGAGACAAAAATCAATGAAAGGCCAAGGAGATGTGCCAAGAAGCAGAAACTGAAGTTGCATATTGTGATGTAACAAGCTCACCCACCTCGATTATAAAGTGCTAAGAAGAGGAAGCCCCTGACAAGCAATAAACTGACACATAATTAAGACAATTCAGGGCAGAACACATTCTGGCTGGAAAACATTTTCTTGTGCTCTACCTAACTGCTCTCAGAGCAGTGAGAGAAAAAAAACCGGGGTGACACTTCGAAAACTCTGTGAAGACAATAAGTATCCCACCTAATCTTCACTAGCTGGGGGAAAAAGAAACACACCGGCTTTTGTGCAGTGCAGGTTGCCTCACATCACAAACAGAGTTGATAGTACAGACATGCCTGGTATGTTCAGCATTCCATATCAAGCAAAGATGAATTAGCCGCAACAAAAATGTGTTACAGCTTTCATGCAGCAGTTTATGGATTTTTTTGTACCTCTGGAATTTTTTACCTTGAGCATATCATGGAACTTGTACGGTCTCAGATCTTTTCCTAAGATTATTTTTATCTCACTGTGAGGAACATCTTTGTGAGCTCTGAACACTTTTACAGCTGCTAGGATGCTAATGGGAACTTCATGTGTGTACCCAGCACAAGTGCTCTCAGGGAAAAAAAAGCCAATGTCAAAGGAAGGTATGTAGAAGTCACCATAAATATGTCTTTGAATGTTTACCATCTGGAACAGTAGATTACATTTTGACAAGAAGCTGGACTGCCCTGTGGGCATTGTCTTTTAAACAGCCCCATCATTATAAAGGAAGGAAAAACATGATTTGCTGTTCCTAGTTTCTCAGCAAGATTTTCTGGCAGTGCTAGAGAAACTAGTTTAGGGTTTTTTTCCCCCTAGTAAAACAATAACAAGCTGGGCATGTGTAATTAGCTATGCACTTTCTTGAAAAATATGGTTTCTTATAGATCATCTGATGTGTGATCAGTCACAAAGAGGGATGGGTTTCACTTAGGCAGTGACAGCAGCATGCTCTGCAGCTCACAATGCTGCACCTTAGCTTTGCTGGAAGTCTAAACCTCTGTGTGCCGAAGCTGGCATATTGAGCTTCTCACAGGACACACTGGGAGAAAGAGGAGAAATCCAATATACAAGACTTTAACGTGGAGCTGTAATGAGGTTTTCCTTTGGTTTTGTTTTTCATTTTAAGCTTGTAAAAATTTCCATGACTTTTTACAATGAGAAAGTGTAGACTGAGAGAAAAAAACAAAATGGTCAAATTTATTCACATAAATCTTGGTCTGGTTGTGCAGTGATTTTTGGGATTTAGCTAATTCTCTGTTTCAAATTGCTGTGGATGACTTCTGAAGACACATTCCTACTAAAGAGTGTGTTTGAAAATACAAACTGAGAACAACCTGTAAAGGGGCCAAATAGTCTGCTCAAGGAAAAAAAAGTTAACAAAAAAGTTGGTTTGAGTTAAAAATATATGTGCAACATGAAACATGAGTTTACGGGCATTGTTTTGCAGTTGAATACCAAAATCACAAAGCACCAGCTATAAATCCCCTTGCTCAGCCTACTAAACAGATCTTATTTCAGAACACATTATATACAGTATTATATATAGAATATCTCACCTGTAAGTGGTGAGGACAGTGTTAGATTTCTTTCTCAAGTAGGAGGCCAATAATTCATAAGCACCAGAGGTATGTGACAGTTAGTGTGAAGATCTGTTATAGTGCAAAAGAAACAAATAATTTTATTACTCTGCACAGGAAGACAGAATATATATACAGCAAATTTTTAACTAAAAAGCCCCAAACCAAATAAAAGGAAAAATAATCCATCTTCTAATTTCTCCATCTAGATCATTTAGAACAAAACAATGAAAACATCTTCTCTGAGAAGATAACATACAGTAATTAGTGATAACATTTTTGACTTAGTTAATTTGCTGGGCTTCCCACGCTCCAGACATCAATGAACTTAATAGCGGAATTAAATGAAAATGATAGCAGAGTACTTCCATAACTAATTTCTAATTACATTTCTGCCCCTCTTCCTTCCTAAACATAAATTTTGCCTACTTCTAATTAACACTTCAGATCGCTACTTTAAAATCTATAAATACAGCGAGTCTTTAATGATCCATTATAGTGATGCTACTTAGTTTTCAATGACATGTAAAACTTCCACAAACAGATCTGCAAATGAATTACATCCATCTGCTCTGCTGCAGCTGCAAGAGCAGCATTACATTGTACCCTGCCCTTCCCTACGTTCCTGATTTTCTCTTAACTTTATGCCCATGTGTAAGCCAAATCATCTCGACGCCGATCATCAGGAGCCCAGGCAGGTCTCTATAAAGGAGTCTTCCAACTTTACAGACATCTCTAACGCACTTTCAAAACAGTCTGGTTTGCCTCTCAGCTGAGCCCCAGACAGGCTGCACACTGCTGAAGCATCCTGCTCCAAACCTAGGAAATACTCTGCCACGGTTCCTTCTCCCTCCCTCCCATGCAGTTTCCACGGATGTGTTGGAGCACGGCGGCGTTTGCACCCGCAGACACCGCACCCACCCGTGCCTGGCCGCCGCTTTCCCCGCGCCGCTCCGGGCACACACGTGTGTGCCGAGCGGAGAGCGGTGCCTGCGGGGGGAGCAGAGGAGGCACCCGCAGGGCTGGGATACACCGCTCCAGGGGAGATTTTCCAATCTACACCTCTGAAAGCGTGACCTTAGCGGCGTTAAGAGTGTTAGCTCTATGAAGACAGCCAAGCATCAGGCTGTGCTCGCTGTTATCTGTCAGCCGTACAATAGCAGCATTGATAAGGCAGCAGCAACTGGCTTTGACAAGTGTGCTGTGCTAGCATTCCTCTGAAAACCGTGAAGGAAAAAAGGAGAGAGAGAGAGAGAGAGAGGCATGAGGTGCCTTTTACTTTACCTGAACAAAGTGTGGGGTTTTATTTTTCCCTCTGAGCTGCTGGAAACGATTCCTCCCGCTTCTCCCCCAAAGCTAGGTATTTCTTCTTTTGCTTGCAGCTCACACTTGGGGAAGACCACACAGCTCCAGCAAGGCTGCCTCTCTCCCCTAATCCCCACTCGAGTGTGATGACACACACTAACCCCAACCATCTGTTGAAACACGTCCTCAAGCACTCAGCACAGTGGTGTGTCAAGACGGGCTGCCCAATCCAATCGCTGGGGCTGGGAGGCTCTTAAGGAGCTGGAGGCAGAGACAAGGGCAGAAACTATAAGACTGAGAACTCTTTAGCAAAGTAACCTGAGATTTTGAGAAAGGGCTGCTATTGAAAAAAAGAGCAGAAGGGGGAGGTACTCGCGGGAAGGTAGAGGGAGTGGATTAGTCTGGTGGCCAGTTGTGTAACTTCTCACAACTCCTTGTATTCCCAAGGGACCACTGGGACCCCTTCGCAGTGGGATGCACGGAAGCACAAGAGCAACACTAAAATGTTTTTATGACGGGTCTATTGAGGGCAATCTCCTCCGAAAGACGCTTTTCTAAAAGAGATAAAAGATGCAGCTTGAAATTCTGATAAAGTGCTACTGCGGGAGTCGTTTGCACGGCAATGTGACATCTGCATCCCGAAATCCCAACTCCTTACCGTGCCGCGGTTACCCCTTGGCTGCTTCCAGCCTTCCTGGGAGAACGGCGGAGAGAGGCTAGAGGAAAACCGGGGTGCGGGGAGAGGCGGGGAGAAGAGGGGATATCCAAAGGGCAAATATTGCTGCTTCTGCACACAGACATCTACGAGTCCTTCCCCCCAGCCCGCGCTTCCCGGGACGCGGGCTGGCCGCCTCTGCTCCCCGGCGCGCCCAGCGGCTCGGTGGCCCAGCGGCACACGCTGCTCGCCCGCCCGTGGCCGCTGCAGCGGCCGCTCCGCGCCCGCGGCGTTGCTGTGACAGCTCCGCGCCCCGCTCCGCGCCCCCGGCTGCCGCCCCTCGGCCGGGAAGCTGCCCCCAGCCTGTTGCTTCCCCCCTTCCCACCGCTTCCGCCACCACCGCGCCGCCCCGCAGTGTCGGGATGCAGCCGCAGTTTCGGGATCGCTGCCCTTCCCCTGGGGACCCGTCACCGCCCCAGTCGGGGCTGAGGGCTCCGGGCAGTGCCGCGGCAGGTCTGGACTGTGTCTACTCTGTGCCTCAGTTTCCCTCGGCCTCAAAGCAAACATTATCACACCTTCCTCCTTCTCAGGGACACTGCCAGGAAAAATCCACTAATTTACAGAAGATGTCCGGGAAGGATAGATAAGGGACACAGAAAAGCTGCTAAGTGCCAAAGAAACAGTTATTTCCTTG